>NW_015150793.1:503212-538494 GCF_000732505.1 Cyprinodon variegatus
GAACTTTGAACTAGTTCACGTAGAAAGAGAACTTTCCCAACACTGCGTTTAAGCCAGAATCATTTGACATTTAAATATGATTTCCCTACGACTTTGAATAAAAGAAATAGTTTTGCCGTCATTGTTCTGCATCTTAACATATCGGGACTGTGTGACCTTTGACTTTGTGAAGCTCTTAAATTAGTCATATAAATGTAAAATTACCAGACATACCTTTCTCAGAGTTCTCTAAATTACAAGCACATTTAGTGACTAAAAGAAGGAGAAAACAGATCGATGATCACACAAATGAAATATGATAATTATGAGTTATAGACTCATTTTTAGCATTTTGGACTAAAAATCAAACTACAACAAAAAACAATACCAAGAGATTTTAAGACATATCAAATTAAATGTTATTGATGGTCAAAGTCCCCATCAGTTTGCGCTGCAAACACATACTGAACTCCTCCTGTGAGCTAATGTTCTTAGCATTTAGTGTCTATAAAAGAAAGTTAAATATTTACTTATAAGAATTATCCAGGGCAGCTTGAAGGCTCCTGTTTTTTTCCTGCAGCTCCTCTACATCCGTCTGAAGCCTGTTTAGCTCCTTTTCTTGCTGCTCCACCACACCATTCAGCCTCTTGATGTTCTCTCTGTGTTGTTTCTCCACTTCTTCCTTTCCATCTAGAACCTAGAAACATAGGACCAGGAATCTTAACTGCAGTAACTGCAGGTCGGATAAAAAGCTTTAGTATTATACCCAAAAACGTACTCTGAGCAGTTAGTTCATCCAGATTATGATCCTACTTTTAAATATGCTTTTACAGAGCAACAAAAGTCAGGCTGATCCAGGCAAGCTTAGCTAATAGGGAACTAGCTCTAGGAATTCCCAAAAAGTGCTCCCTAACTCCTTTTCAGCCCCTTAAGCATCTATAAAATATGTGGTAAAAACTACAAGTACCAGAAAACATAATCGAATATTTTTCACTGGAAATATTCTACATGTGTTGTTAATGGTATCACTTATAACCTGTAATGGTAATCAAACAGAACATACTCACTTTTCCTTGATATAGATTCACTACAGCCTCACTGCTTTTCATTAAAACATAACTTATATATATTCATATCTATTTTTTTCTCTCTTTAATGATTTCATCCTGACAGCTCTCCAGGATCAGTTCAACATTAGATGCAGCTCCTGGAGATGTATTTTCATGTCTTGCTATCATCAACTCTTCAGCTAAACAGCTAAAAAATAAAGCGTCTCTTTAAGGGAGTAAACAGATTGTTATGATTAACTTTTTTAGCATTTGGAGTAAAGGTTAAAACTGGTTGTTTGCTCTTATTACCGCCACTTACTGGACTGAAGGTGTAGAAAAATTTTCTAACACAGATTTGAACTAATGTTCCAGGGCCTTTCAAAGTAAAGGGGACTGATTCCCCTGGATTCCTTTCAGGTAAAATGAATCCCAGGACTTAAGATTATATTTACTGGTTTAAAAGCCATTATATGCTAAAAAAAAAAAAACAAAAAAAAAACACAATCATAATGATTCAGCGTTTAGCATTCACTGCTTTCACATTAGTATGAAAAACGTGGCCATCTTAAAGATTGGTCCTTATCTTTAAAAATTGGAGATCACTCATACAGTCACACAGAAGTGAATTAGTAGAATTGTTGCTGATGTATATTTTTTCCCTTACCTGCTGCAGATGCCCAAGCTCCTCTTCTTGCTCTTTGATCTTCTTCTGCTGCTTGGTAATCCTACTGTCGCTTTCCTTTTCCTTTACACGCAGTTTCTTGATGATATTACTCTGCTGCAGCTGTTGTTTTGACAGCTTCTCACCTGATGGTAAGCAAAAACAAAACACTAAACCCAAAGCCATACATATTTCTTCGAGTTACAGTCTCAAGCTGGGTTTATCTGATTCAAATCCCTGTTTGAGGTAGTTTCTCTGCCTTCTTTTACAGAAAAATTATTTAAATTTGAATATCTGCTAGGACTATATTTACCATAACCGTTTGTTTAAATCTACACTTACCTTTAGTCAAAATCACAAGACTTAACAGCATTTTACAGCATGAGAACAAACTGTATATTTCCTTTGTCGGTCAACGAGTGGGATAACTTCTCACTGAATAAATTAAGTCTAATAATGTCAGTCTATCAAAATATTGCATGATTTATATAAAACATCTAAACAAATAAAAGAAGCAATCCGAAGGCTCAGGCTTTACTGTGCGGAGACAAGTGGACTCGAAAAGTGACTCTCACCTTCTTCAAGCAGACCTCTGATCTGCTCCTCCTTCTCCCTGATTAGCTCCATTGTATCACAAGAGTTTAGTCTCGTAGAAAGTTCTTCCCGCAAACCTTTTATCTCCTGCAAACCAAACAATGGGGGGAAAATGACAATGGTTTACAGATTTAACTTTGATGTCTATGTTGATAAACCCTTAAAACACTAATACTAACATTACCTTTTTGGCTATATCTCTCTCCTTGCAGGCCAACTGAGCCTTCCTCTCTGCATCTGCAATACGCTGAGTGAACTCATCTTTCAGGGATTGCACATTGGAGCTCTCTTCCTTCAGGCTCATCACTTCACTGACAGATAAACATATGGTATAAACACTTACTTTCACATCAATATAACCACAGTGTTACTCAGCATGCCTTCCAATGAAATTTTGTAGTAAATATGATTAAACACAACAAGAAATCTGTCTGCTTCAGTCATTGTCTGTTGGTACAAACCACAAACTCACTCTTTCAAATTGTCACACTCCTCATCCAGCCTGGCCTTGTCTTTGCTCACAGCCAGCAGCTGAGATTCTCTCTTCTCCAGACGGCTTGACAGATCATCAATAACCTACAAAAATACCCATAATAGAAGAAATGTATACACAGCAAGGGCAAAGCTGTATAGAGCCATACTCCAAAAATACAGAGAAACTAAATAAAGAATAAAAATTCTGTAAACAGAAGGGCAGAGTTTTACTCATTATTAACAAACCTGAAAGACTCAGGTTTTACACTTTATTCTAATTTTACTAAAATTTTTTTTCTTATTGGAAATTCATTTCATAGTGGTACAGCCAGATATGGTGGTTTAGTCCGACAGAAAATCTATGCAGCGAACTAAAAATGAGGGCGGTAGCAGAGAGGACTCCTAACTTCAAAGAAATCAAGCTCATTGCAAAAACAAACCACAACAAAAAATATAACATACTGAATAAACATCTGGTGTACCAGAGGCAGAGTTAGAAGCAAAAAAAAAAACAATAAGGGACTGCACACCAAAACATGCAATTTCCTGAAAGGTTCTTCTTTCAGGAAAGGGCATGTTTTAGTCTTTACAGTCCAGGTAACAAAATATTGTTTGATGATTAGAATTAGCGCATGATTGGAAGAAAATATACCAGGAAATAGCTGGACAGAAAACAAAAGCAGTCCATCAGAGGAAAGCAGGGTGGGAGATTCGGACATAAAACTGTAGCGCCATGCAAAACGAAATTTCAATTTGTATACACTATGTGTATACAAAATGAAAATAAAAGTTATCCAAGTCTAGGACATATTTTTCATTATAAACAAACAATAATACTGCTTTTAAAAAACATGCCTATTTTAAAATGGTTTTATCGCATAAATGCACACAGTGACTCCATCTAATCACATGTTCAAACCGATCCATGTTTATGTACACTGATAAAAGAAAATTAAGTACAAAAAATTATTCAGGCAATACATTCAGTCTTTAGGGTTTATCAAGAATTATGAGTTATTCATAATTCAAATTCCAATCATGCAAAGAAATTGTTCAAAATAATTATATGATTAATGGCAAACCCGCATTTGTTAACATTACGTGGGTATGTTGTTCTCAAACCTATTGTTGTTGACTACTGTTCTCCGTGTTAGTATTGTTACTTGGTCAAGCCTTTTCAAAACATAATTACAAAATAAGTAATAAAAACATGTATAATTTGTGCTAATATCATATCAGGTCAATATTGATAACAGTCAATTCTTAAAACTGCAATATCAGCATCATATAGGAAATGTAAAGTTGTATCAGGACATCCTAGTAAGTAGGTTCTTCTTTCAGGAAATGGCATGTTTTAGTCTCTACAGTCCAGGTAATGATAGTTTACTGCATTGGTTTACATCAATTTCAGTTATTGATTAAATTTTAAACCTGTATTAGACTGCATCATGTCCACGTATATACACATGTATATAAACTTGAGTAGGACAATATAAGCAAAATATACAACTGTAAGGTTTAATACTACTATAATAATGCTAGCTGCCTTGAATCCACCTTTTCTATCAACATGATGACCACATCATTCTCTGACAGCTTTAGCATCTTGGTCACCAAAAACTGTATCAAGTTTAGGAAACAAGGACAGCAAATTCACCTAACTGTTGACATACCTCACTGTCATGCAGCCTGTGTGAATAGTACTTCATTAGGCAATCAAATATTGAATCGAGACATTTCTGCTACTTATTGCAACCAATCTACTGTAGTAATGATTGAGATTAGATCAACTCTGCAGACAAAAACAAATCCTATTTGCATGATGGGTTTGTGTGTCTGCAATTCTGTAGAACATATCTGTTCCCAATAGATTTAAGGTTTACCTTTTGCAGCTCCAATATCTGTGAAGTTGAGACACTTCTCATCTCTTCTGTGATTGGCGGAGTCCCCTTTTCTTCTGCACTGCAGGTAGAGCCGAACACCGTATCGTCACCAACGCTGCCATACAATTCGTCAGGCTGCTCGCTGTTCACAGGAGTTGCACTTCGCCCACTTTCCTCCATCTCGTCTACTGCCTGCTCCTTGCCTGCCTCAACCAGTCCTTCTTCCTGGGCATCCTTCACATCGTCTGTGCTCTCCTCCACTTCATCCTCTTGCTTTTCACATGTTGAAGACAGAGGAGTCGGGCCAGCAGTAACGGAAGCTAGAGTCCGACTTCCAGGGACTTCATCATCAGAGTTAACCTCGCTGACGCTCCTGCTGTCCAGGGACTGCACGCTAAACGAATCAATGCGCTCAAACGCATCTGAGGAGGACCCGCAGCTCTCTGTGAGTTTGTGATAGTCCTCCAGTCGGGCAAAATCTCCACAGGTTGAAGCCGTGAGGAGCTGGAAGGAGCCTTGCATCAGGTGAAGCCCAGTTTTACTCTCACTGGTTTCTTGTCTGGAGCTGGCAGAACTTTCACTCAACACGCTCTCATGGTCAAGCACTTCAATGTCACTTGTAGTTGAAGTCCCCGAGGAGAAAGCACTGACTGGAGGAGAGGGTGTCTCGTTTTGACGATCCTCTGCTTTAAGATCCTTTTGAGCAGAGGGAACGTCCTTGGAGGATGCGGGGATTGTGTTATCAGCTGGGGTAGAGTTCTTATCTTCAGAAGCTTCAGAGGAGTTTGTGGAATCGGTCTCTACCTGTTTTTCAGGTGGATCTTCTGCTTGCGTTTTGGATTCAGCTGAAACTGACTCTGTATCTGTTTTTACATCGTCGATCGTGCTGTCTGGACTGAAAGGGTGGTCAGTTGGAGAAGAAACAGGAGAAACCGGCTGAAGGAGGATGGCATCAGCATAAGGTGCTGCAAGAGCGGATTTGGTCTCCTCAGGCTGTTGGCTGTCCGCCACTACCTGACTCTCAATACTCTCCTCCGTAGGCCCTTCTGGTTCTGGAGTATTGTCCTCATTTTTGATCTGCAGCACTGCTCCTTCGTTTTTGCTTTTCTTTTCCTTCTCCTGAGTTTGCCTTTGAGTCTTTGCTGGGGGGATTGACACAACTTTGGAATTGGTCACTGGTGCATCTCCTGGTGATAGAAAGGCACTGAAAAAGTTTTCAGATTCATCCACAACAGTACGTGTGACAGGGGTGGTAATAGCCTCAGAGGTGAGAGGAGGAGTAGTGGCCTTCTCTTCAGCAGGCGCTTCCCATTGCGTCATACCCCATCCTCCACTCACAGTGACCTTCCCAGGTGAGGATGTATCTAAAACAGATAGCAAAGTGGTCATTGAACTTTCCATGTACTGATTTAACATCTTTAAATACGGCTGCGTTTGCTGCTTACCGTCATAGGGCATTACAACCGTGTCACCCCATTGATCCTCTTCCTTGATGTCCAGAACTCGGTCGATTGATTTCTGCGCTGTCGTTAAAGCTTGTTTGGCGAAGCTCGACAGGTGAGACGCGTTAAACCAGCTCATTCTGATACTGAAGCTAGCTAGTTATTAAAACAAATTGACTTCAAGCGGGTTCGACAAGGTATAAGTCTTCACATTTTTCTTATTTATCACTGACCTGCCTTCACAAGTCACAGTCTTCGGAGCCAAACAGGCAGCTAGGACCGAGTAAGAAGTTAAAAGCTAAACATCGAAGACATTAATAAACATACGGTTCCTGTAAATTATTTTGGTCAGATAGTTTCAACTGGAAAGAAAAAAAAAACTGCTTAACTCACACCTAAAATATAGTGTTTCCTACGAGCCCGTCACCAGAAAAGACCAATAGCTAATAAATAATCCAAACTCTCAACGCAAACTTTTAAACTAAACCAACTGTCGTTGTCAATTCACGCCTTTTTCGGCTCATTTTAATGGCCCTCATCGTTTGTTTTGGTCGCAGTTGACTTGTAGCACAGCTAAGGCTAGCATGCTCGCCACTTCCTTTCCACGTAGCACAATGACGTCACGATCCGGTTTGGGTCTGGTGTTGCATTCGCGTACCGCTCAGAATTTCCAAAAAAAATATCATAAGGGAAATATTCAAAGCAGAAAAACACGCAAGGACTTTCCATTTTATTAACGATTTGTTTAGAATGCTGTAATTTCAAATATTCTTTATTGTGTGTCTCGTACCGAATATAGCGGTCAGTTATTTTAGGAGATTAACTTTTCTTCCAGCAATATCCGAGGTAAAGGAAGGCAGCCGCAACTTGCCATGCGTAAGACAAAACGAAAACAAACGCACATTGTCCACAATAAAATAAAAAAAATTGAAAGTACATTAAGACTCGAACATAAAAACCTCATATTGTATGTATTTTAGATTCTAGATTATTTAAGTACGGGAGAGGATTAGGGCCACTGAAAAAACAAAAAAGTTAACTGATATTTAAATTTTATTTCAGTATAATATGAGAAAAAAGTCAGAATTCTGCTGGATGCCAACATGTTTGTAAGCTGTCAGAATTCAGTCAGAATTTTGAGATTTAAGTCAGAATTCTGATATTAAAGTCAGAATTCTGAGAAAATTCTGAGAAAAAAGTCAGAATTCTGAGATTAAAGTCAGAATTTGGGCGTTTTCCCACATTAAACTGAAGTAATATTCAAAAATCAGTTAACTTTTTTATTTTTTTTAGTGGCCCTAATCATCTTATCCTCTATATGCAAAAAAAATATTTTTCTTTATCATAAACTTTATTTTGATCATTATTGTAAACTAACCTAGCATTAACTAATAATTTAACCATAAAAACATAGAGATTTAAAAACTGAAATTTGAGGCTCTTACTCTTAGTAAGGACTATCTGATCTTGGCTGACAGGGTACTGAAAGGCTTTTCCCCTTTTGCAATAGAACAGTTGTGTGATTCTGACTTTTCAAATTTAAAGATACACAAAACACAACATGAAGCTTTTCTACATGTGGACATTAGCATTATAATTTTTTCCCGCAGCTTTTATATTGTTATTACACTGTCACAAGTACAGAGCAACGAAATGAACTCTCTGCATTTAACCCATCCCCTTGGTGAGCAGTTGCGGTCTGTGAGAGTGGGGCTCAAACTCAAAACCCCAGGATTCAAAGTCCGATTTCCTAACTACTAGGCCGCCACTCCCCTCGACCCGCCCTCCCACTACACCCTTTAAAAGGGTTTACTTATTCGGAATACAATAGAGTTAAGATATGCTAATTAATATTCTTATGCTGAAGTAATGCAGTAATAACTAAATAGAAAAAAAAGAAAAACGTCTAAAAGTTGATATTTCTTTTTCAATTTCGTAGCTTTGTTAGTTTGCAAATGTGGTCCCCAGCTAGAATCTAAAACCTTGCAAAGAGCTAAACCAACAGGTGGAATGTACTCTGATTATAGAACCAAACTAATGTTGCAGGTTTACATGCCACAAACTGTGTGCCTGACCCTAAAGACGTGTCTACAGGAGAGATGGTGACAGCATTATGGACCAAGGTTTATTTTATTATTTTCTTTTATTTTGGATGGTTCAGAGTTGATCGGTACACAGAAACAGCTAAACAGAGGGTAAGCATGTTAGAGATAAAAAAAAAAAAAAGACTTGAGAGTAGGTTGAAGGTTAATGTTTCAGAAGAAATTTCCTCTTGTACGGTAAACAGAAATTCTAATGTCATTTTTTAGACCAAAGCATATTCATGCCTTAAAATAGCCCAGTCTGAGTCCAAAGTTAAAACACTTTGTCTGCACTTAAACTTCTGTTTATGTTATGCCCTTTAACCATTCTGAAGAGATAAAGCTGTGCTGCACAGATTAGCCACTTTTTATTCCCTTGATTTTCAGAACTTATTGGGATGACCCACGCATCTAGCTGTTGTTTAGTCCTACAAATACATTTTTTTTTTTTTTTACAAGATGTCTAAATGAAAATGCATTTGTGAAATTTTAGATTTGTATTTGTATAAAATGTACAATATTTAGCGCTTCGGTTTTGGTCCATTACATACATTTTTCTAAAACTTGTACCCTTAAAAAATGTAAAACGTTCGTAAAATTGTAAGATCTTTGAATGCTTCTTCAAGATACAGACCTATTTTTTTATATAATTGACAGCATATTTTTCATGCACTATCATGTTTATTGTAAAAGACAAACCAAAAAATATATATGTGTGTGTGTGTGTGTGTGTGTAGGGACAAGAAGCAACATGATATAAGACAAACCATTTTATTCCAACTCAAACATCTTCATACCGCTGCATAGGCAATGTAAATTGAAAAAAACTAGGAAATAAATAAGTACAATCAAAGCATTTAAAGAATATTCTTATTTGCCCAAACCAAACTACAATTATTTAAATGTCAGATATTAACAAAAACAAACAAAAAAACGAAACAATCAAAAATGACAAGATGTAGACAGCAATTTGGCTTTCCTGTGCAAAACGTCCACTTTTGTCAATATATACATTTTACCAGTAGAACATTAATTACACCTGATGAAAATTTGACTGAACGTGCAGTAAACTGTTCTGTATTGAAATAGCTTGAAATAGTTTTATGAGGTAAAGCAGAGTCGGAACAGCATGGTTTGGGGACTGGTGACATCAGCCACAGCCAGTTCTTGTCCGTCTTTTAGGCCCAGATCTGGAAAACAGGTCAATCACATGCATGAAGAAGACATATGGCCTGTTATAAATCAAAGCTCTGCCACTAATCAAATATTTTAGAAGCAACTGACCTCTCAAGGTTTTGGAAAGATTTGGTCTTGTCCTTTGTTCGATTGAGGCAACGGACTGAGAAAGAAGATACAATGGATAAGATTATTTTAGAGATTTCCAATTTAATCATATTTATTAGTCAAATATAAACTAAGACTTTTTTTTACCTGCAGATATAAAGTTTTGCTCTTTCCTTCAACCTTTGCTGTTATAGCAGGTGATTTCATTTGCCTGAAAACAGATGTTACAGATTCAACATATAAATTAAGGATGATAACAACCATAAGAACAAACTTAATAAGAAAGCACAAAGAGTCAAGCAAACCTACAGGGAGACACTCTCTGTCAGGTAGTTCAGAACCTCCTGCAGGGTGGAAGATGGAGAAAAGCCTAGATCCTGAGGAATCTGGCTGCAGGCTGAACAGTTTTCCTACAAAGGGAAGAGTCGCAATTTGCCTCAACCTCATAAAAAAAATCTGAATCATAGTAATAAATACGAAAAAAGAAGGAACCCAGGCACAAACCTTCCGTTCTGCCTCAAAAGTGTACGTGTATAAGCCATCCACATCATTGAACACCATATAATTGCAAAGAGGTACATAGGCGCTGCACAAATAGATGACATACGAGACAATGAGATAAAGTTTGTAAACCAATTTTTATGATTGCAAAAAAGAAAGATTCATGACTCACCTTGTTGCCAACTTAAAAACCTCAGTTGCACAAGCAGCTGCGTCACAAAAAGCAGAAAACAAAGTAGTTAAAACACAAACTATGTTATGTTTAAAAAATAAAAAAAAGCAAAATCTTCTTAATATATTTTAAAAACTGTTCTGGTATATATATATATATATATATATATATATATATATATCTCAGAGGTTGGTAGTAAGTAGTTAAATTTACTCAGTTACATTTAATTGAGTAACTTTTTGATAAAAATGTACTTATAATGAGTAGTTTTTTTCTGCATTACTTTTATTTGAGTAAAAATATGTGGTATCTCTATTCATACTTGGGTAAAATGTCTGGCTACTCCACCCACCCATGGAAAGAACAGGCTGGTTTTACACAAACATGTCTCCCACCCCATCCATGAAGCTGTTGCAGAACTAGACAGCTCCTTCAGTAACAGACTGCTACACCCCAAATGCACCAGGAAGCATTATCCTCTCAGCAGCTGTAAGACTCTATAATGACCACTGTTCCAAACAACTTCAATAAGTTGTTACATTCATGCTGATTTTACACAGTTTCTACCCAAGTCAGTTAAATGGCCTGCCATTGTCATTTTGCACATCTCTGATGTTGCTGCTATGTTCAAATATCCATTTCTGTAAAACTGTCCATAACTGTATATTGGTATTTATTCTCCAGGTGCAGTTTTATACTGTTAAAACATTTTACAGTACAGTATTTTATTCTTTATCGTTTAACTCTTCACTATTATGTTATTCTTATACATTTTTCAAAGTTCCATATTTGTGTGACCATTTTTTTATAATCCTTTTGCTGCTGCAACACCAGATTTTCCTCCTTGTGGGACAATAAAGGGATTTTCTATTCTATTGTAAATGCACCAGAGAGCGGAACACCTACAGTTAATGTGTGAGACTTCTGCTTAGTACTCCAGCTTCTTTGTTTTATTTTTATTTCCTATTTGCCAATATGCTGTGTTGTTTGGAGGTCAAGTTTATCAGTCAATACTTTATTTTATCATGTTACAGGATGTAACTTACCATGTTCTCATCTACATCCATAACGTACAACCAATAAGGATGTCAAGAGATTTTTTAGCAAAAAAAAAAAATCTTGTTTCTTCCACCTGAAATAGTTTTTTAATTATCAAATGTTATATATTATTTTTTTAATCTCAACTTCCAAATTTGCTGATAAATGTATGTTTTCTAAATGTACAACATAATTAAACCACTAAAATTTCTTCCCAATTACTATTTTACTACTTTTATTGGATGAGTAAAAACATGAAGTAGTGCAATTCTTACTTGAGTGCAGCTTTTTGGTACTTCTCTAATATTTATCTTATAGGTTGAGAGAAATTTGAATAAACTATAACCAGCCCAAGACTTCTGACAGATATACCTATAATCTGAAACTTACCAGCAATGACAGCGTTTGTAGATGCTACAGCAGGAATTATGCGTTTCACAACACCTGCAAAATTCAAAGGGAAAATCTGCTTTGCTCACTCATCATTCCTCAATCAAAAGAAACCAGACAGCCAATAAATGTAACTAAATAAAACCAAATACTGATAAAAGTGATCTCTGTTAGATAATCATCTCTAAATTCAATGCAAACACACAGACTGAAATAAAAAGTTTAACAGTTGTGTTTTTTTTTTTATAACTTGGCTCATTTCCCAGAGGAGCAGCAGGAAGACAAAACAACAGAGACCTGGCAGCAGATGGGCTGTTTTATGCTCACCCTGTGTAAGTCTGTATGTGACTCCAGTTATGCTGAACTCTGCAGCTCTCTCCAGAGATCTCTGGAACACCCACTGGATGTGCTCGGGGTCATCTCCGTCCAAGGCTATAGCATCTTATCCACATTTACAGAACAAAACAGCCAAAGAACAAAGTTGTACTTTATTATCAAGCTTAATCATAAAAGGGAAATAATAAGAAAAAAAACAAGTGACAAGTAATCCGCCTTTGTTATTTACCTCCAAACGGCATCTCCTTGGGCCACAGCAGTATCCGTACATATTCAATACAATGCTCTGGCAACCGAGGCATTGTTGCTATTGTGCACATGGGGAAGTTAATCTGCAAGAACAGGTGGACATTAAAACCCATTATGATTTGGTTTCTGTGCATTGGCTACACTGAAGGTGTCCCAGATTACCTGGGGAGGGTAAAGTTCAAGGGTACAGTCAATGCAGGCAGTTAAGCCTGGGAGAATGACCCTGGCGTTGCCTTTAAAGCCTTCTGTCCCACCATCAACAAGTGGAATAATAGATGTTTGATCCACTTCACCATCCTCGTATACCAGCAAAGATATCTGCACATAAAAACAAATGCATAAAAAATCTCTTATCATCCTGAAATCACAGCTTTGATACTGATAAATGAAAAAAGTGAAGATCAGTTCTATAAGGAAACAACTTACCAGCATACCGTTCATCCACCTCCTGGCAACGATAGAGTCAAGCCCACAGACAATAATGTGGAATCCTATATGAAAGCAGGAGAAAATAAATAAAAGGCTGTAAGTTTTGTTAATAATGAGGATAACTCTTCAAAATAATTAGCATAATAATGTCATTTAATCAATTTCAATTCAAGAGTTTTATATATAAATCCCTTTAGAGAGCCAGCAGCATTAGAAGCCAGGTGGCTGAAGGTTGTTCAATGTCTACATGTAAGGTGCTCTCTGTTTTAACATGTTTTATTTAAGGTACTAAAATGGGGCTGCACGGTGGAGCAGTGGGTAGCACTTGCCCTGCAATGAGAAAGTTCTGTGTTCGATTCTCGGTCCGGGGTCTTTCTGCATGGAGTTTGCATGTTCTCTCTGAGCATACGTGGATTCTCTCCGGGTACTCCGGCTTTCTCACAGTCCAAAAACATGACTGTTAGGTTTATTGGCTTCTCTAAATTCTCCTAAGTTGTGAGTGTGTGTGAATGGTTGTTTGTCCTGTTTGTCTCTGTGTTGCCATACAATGGACTGGCGACCTGTCCAGGGTGTACCCACGCCTCCTGTCCGTAGACAGCTGGAAAAAATGGATGGATGGTACCAAAATGGGGCTGCACGGTGGTGCAGTTTGGAGCACTGTTGCCCTGCAGTGAGAAGGTGCTGTGCTCGAGGTCTTTCTGCATTGAGTTTGCATGTTCTCCCTGTGCATGCGTGGGTTCTCTCATGATACTCAAGCTTCCTGCCACAGTTAGGTTAACTGTTAGGTTAATTGGCTTCTCTAAATTGTCCCTAGGTGTGGGTGTGCATGGATGTGTGTCTCTGTGTAGCCCTGCGACAGGCTGTGCAGGGTGTACCCCACCTCTCCCATAGTCTGCACCGGCCCCACTGACCCTGATGGAGTAAGCAGGAGAAGATGGATAGATGGATCCAAAATAAAGCTGGACACAGGCATTCAAATATCTCTTACAAACTAATATGTTAATCTGACCTGGAATAACCGGATATTTTTTTGTTTCACCTGTACTGTCAAGTACACGTCAGATAAAAGCACAGAGTGCCTTAAAGAAATATTTATCCCCATTGAACCGGTTAACATTTTGCTAGAGTAAAACCACAAATTCAATGTCTTATAAAAATATTTGAACAGTTTCCTTTTCCTGCTGCAAAAGGCATCGCAACGGCACGATGCTACCACCATTTATTTTCTTAAAAGTGGGGATGGTGTGTTCACTGAGTTTTTTCACCAAAAAAGCTATAATAATATCAGATAAAAAAAACTGAAGAATGTTGAGACAAAAAGATTATAGTGTATGGACGTTTCTGCAAGGCATTGTGATACATATGCCACTTTTTTTACACTATGGTCTGAATATTGTTTATTTCACTAATGAGCTGTGTTTTTATAATCATTTATGAAATAAATTCAGTATGGATTTATTAGCAGTAGTTCATCTGAATAAAACTTACTATATTACATAATTCGTACACTAAGTACCTCCTCAAAGACATAAACCACTGATTTAGTAAGTCTGAAGAGATGAGGAAGTACATGACAGATACTCACGCCTGTAGAACGTTTCATCTAAATCTTGAATTTTCTTAAAATGTCTGAAGCAAAGATTAAGGAGAAGATCATTCTAATTTTATTTCACATTCCCCTTACTTTCTGAGATTGGATCTGTGTGCTTGTGATATTTTCCACAAAGAAAGGTGTAAAATGATGTGGTTAACAATCCAAAATCTTGCTTTTGGAAAAGGATACGGTACCACCCGGCACCCTGGGATTCGGCTGTTGATAAAATCTGCTGCCACATCTGCCTTGGGTCGGCCTACATCTTTTGATCTGGTGAAAAACATATTTTTAAAAACTAAAATAATGCTTCAGCTTTATTTAATGAGTAATTGTAAATCAATAACTAAATAATTACATCCACCTGAAAAGGAACTGACGATTCAGGTTGGAAACATCTATTGTGTCCATGTCCACTACATCAATGTTTCGGAAGCCTGATAAAGCCTGAATGACACAGCAAAGACAAGCATAGTACATATTATATTAGCAGTGGATTATTTTAGAACAGAGAGGAAATGTAAACAGCAGAGAATTTACCAGGTCTTTCAGTAGCTCACATCCCAGTCCACCAGCACCAATGACCAGGATCTTACAGGTTTCTAACAAAAACTGCAAACACTGTTGAAATTATAACAATAACATAACATTATTGAGAAACAACAGGACAGTTTATGGAGGGCGGCACTTGAAAGCTTTATCGAGATGACTACCTCTGTGCTGGGCTCAAAGTCGGGATGTGTGAATGGCCCTGATCTCTCCAGGAACTTTGTGACGTGATTCCATCGGCCTTCCCATTCACAGCTCCCCCCGCCGACTCCGTCCACCACCATCCTGCAGAAAGGACATATATATAGAAACATTAATATGTGCCATAAATCTGAAAGACATATGGCAAATGAATGCTGTACAAGATAATATCAGACGGTTGACCAAAAAGGAGCAATGACTCAAAGAATCTACATTAGGTAGAGTGAACTGTGCAGTTTATATCCGATGACACAGTTAAAGGACCTTGAAATAAAAGAGACCTGCTGCTTGAAAAATATTCATGTATATTTTTTCACATTTATCAGATGAGCACAGTCTTTAAGCACTCTATAAGATAGGCAAACACAAAGTAGTGCATGTATGTAAAGAACGAGGAAATACAGACACGGGTTTCTCATCTGATGATAAATAAAAACTGAAAGGTGAGAAGTGTTTGTTTTTTGAATTTAGTCTTTTGGATTTTTAATTCAACACTTTTGACAAGTTTAACTTGTCATTACAAAAACTGCTTTCCTGTGAAGGCCTCAGATGCTGTTGGAAACCAATCTGAACAATTAGCAGGATAAAGACCAAAGAAAACACAGATGCCAGGGATAACATTGTAGAAGGTTTAAAGCACACATAGGTGTGAAGGTAATATGGTCAAAGACCAGCCATCGGTTCCAGATTCCTCTGATTGTTTTTTATTTATTTGGCCCTTTTCACTCTGACAAACATTCTAATGCGCTTCCCAAATGTTTGTATCATTAATTGGCAACACATCTGCACTTGATTGGACCAAGCCACAATTAAACAGGTAGAAACAACTAACAAAGTCTTAACAGAGAAACAAGAAAAAAACCATTAATCTAATTTACAAACTCATCTACATAATGAAAGGGTCTGCAAAATAAGCTATGTGATACAAGGTAACTCAAAAAGTTTACTTAAAGAAAAACAAGCAAAGCGTTATTCAAAAGAAAACCCTCTAATTGGTAGAACCCAGCAGGGTAATGAATGACATCATCTGGTCATTTTAGCAGGAAATACTGGGACAAACAATGGTGAGTAAAAAGATAAACAGATGCCATGAATATGCTGATTGTTTATTTGAAAACAAAGTAAACAAGTTCAATCGATAATCCAGAAGTAATAGCTTTTAACCTAAATATATAAATAGATGGAAAATAAAACATAATGCTAACACAAACAAACCCGGGATAGTAAGTGACGCAAAGTTGCAAACTAATGTTTAAATTCAAGCATTATGAATAAGAAATAAGAATAAGGGACGAGTGGTGCACACGAACTAAACCACTTTGTCACAATAGGATCTGTATCATCTCAATGATTGGTCAGTCCATAATCCAAAAATGAAAAAGAAAAAAGTAATGGCACCACTGTAAACCAAAACACAACTGTCTGTCTGAACTGACAGGAGATCCACAGCTCAGGCATCCTGAACAAAATGAAATGTAAACTTGCCAAGCCTTTGATGGAAATAGTGATAAGAGATTATTAGAGTTCCCCGCAATACTGGGGGGAAATGAGTCCAGATGTAGATATTCTGCTCGTTTGAAGTCGAAAGCAAACTCTTAAAACAGCATCATCAGCCTAAAAATGTTGGCAGCGTCCTGCTGGGGCATATTTGATTGATTTATAAATCAAATAGCCCGAATGTTAGCAAACCATGTCTCATTTCCCTTCCACTCCACAAAAATGAACAACTTTGTGCTGGACTATCACAACATTATACAAAGCTTTGCACATTTCCTTGACTTATTCAAAACTTGTTTTATCTAAGCTCGCAACATTTTGTTTTTCCTTTTAGGTCAGGTGTTTCTGACTCTCTCTCCCTCAGCTGCTCCTGGGTGGATAAAACCGACGGTTAGTCTTCCATAAATAGCCATTATGTCAACAGTGACCACACATCATTCCTTCAAATACGGATAAAAGTCGCGAATTCACTGTTTAGACAAGCTTTTTGTTTCTGATAGACTAGCCACGGAAAATGCCTCTAAAGTGGTTACTTGTGTATTTTGTTTACAGCCAGGTTAGTTTTCTTTTCTAGCTAAGGTTTGCTTTCTTCCTGTTCTTCCTGTTTAAACCCGGAGCCCTGGAAACCTCAAACCTCCACTAACTTCTCAGTCAGCTCCACTACTCTCCCTCTCTTCTTCTCCCTAAAAAGAGAGAATAAAGGAAGGTTGATTCACGCTATGTTTTTAGGTTAATGGGATCAGACAGCATATTTTCGGGGTTTCTTTCTCGTTTCCTCTGCGTCTACTTACGGCTCTTCCATCTCCGCCATGTTTGGTAGTTTCAAATGCTAAAGCCGGTAGTGGTAAACACATGTCCAAGTTGGAAATGCATTTCTTAATTACTAAATTAAATATTTCTATACTTTGAAATGACATATAAGCTGAGATATAATGTTAGGTAACTAAAGTGTAAATACATTTTGAAGAAAATTTGCCTGTATCTGTTTTGGTTGATTGACGTAAAAAAGTTCCCATTATCTTGAAAGCATCATTAAGTCCACCAAAAAAACGTAATTTCAACGAACGTCCGACAGATGGCAACATACAGCAACAGCTGTAGTTGGATGAATTCAATTAATCGTTTATTTTAGTTTTTTTTTTTTTTTTGGTAAAATACTCACAAATCGTTGTTTTTCAAGTCCAATAAAAAGGACAAAACCAGTTTTAAGCAAAGATAATTCTGAAAATACAGCAGACCTACTTAAAAACTATCAACTTTAAGTGATCCTTCTCACGCCTACGAAGTAATGGTACCAAAAAGTTTTAAATTGCTAAAAACAATCTAGAAAATAAAATTAATCTGAAGATCCAGACACAACAGGATATGCTCATTGTTTTCTGAGCCATAAAGATAATCCTGTAGTGATATATGGTGAAGTTAGCATGACCAATTTAACATAGTACTACTAAGCAATTGACTTTGCTTTCACCTATTTATTTTTTTAGTTAATTTCAGCAGCCTTTTTTATCTAGAGTCATGAGTCTGCTGAGGACAGCGTGGGCTTCAGTGTCTTCGCTTAGGGCTCCAGGTGCTCCATGATTTGTATCAAAGACCTGGCAAGTAACACCACGGTGACAACTTATAGTACAGTGATACTGAAAGTCGTACTTAAAGGAGATCCAAAACATAAAAGCATTTTGGTTCAAGAAATGTGATGAAAATAATTAGCCAAGGACATCTGAAAATCATCCATCCATTTTCTGTCACACTTATCCCAAGTATGGTGTGTGAGGGGTGCTGGTGCCTCACCAGCTGTCTACCAGTGAGAGGTGGGGTACACCCTGGACAGGTCATCAGTCCATCGCAGGGCAACACAAACACAAACAGGACAAACAAAGATTCAAACACACACTAACATTTGAATTTAGAGAAGCCAATTGACCTAACGGACATGTTGTTGGACTGTGGAAGGAAGCTGGAGTACCTGGAGGGACACATGCAAAGGGAGAACATCCAAACTCCTTGCAGAAAGACCCCGGGTCAGGATTAGAATCCGGAACCTCGTCGGTGCACGACCTCAGTACTACCCACTGCGACACTGCAGCCATCTGACAATCAATCACACATAATGGAATTAAAACTCTCCCTAAGTGGCCTCTTATGAAGTTTCATCTTATCATACAATTGCTTATAACAAAACTGTTTGTGTTTTATTAGAATTTTGTGGAGTGGGCCTACTCTAAGCACTACACAAACAAGATAAATATGTGGAAAAAAAATATGCACAGTTGATATGTGTGACTAAGCCATTCTAATACATAATTAGCCTCTTCAGTCAAGTGTTAGTTGGTATATTAAGGCTCAATGACCTTGTGAACCATGAACCTCCTTTTTATATTCTTAAATCTTTCTTTTCTTCCTGAAATTCTCTGTATCAATCTTCCAATTAACTTTCACCAGCTTTTCTTTCCCTATATATCTCCATGAAATTATGCTGCCACCACAAAGTTTCCAATTAAATCAATTCTAATCATGTTATAACTCACAGCTTAGGTCTATTTTATAACCACAAAACAAATAAAAAATATTAATAAGCAGCTATTATCAAATTGTTATCATACTGGGTACTTGTTTCTGTTTGCCTAATTAACAATAGGGATGTCTCTCAAGTAGCAATCTGATTAAATGTGTCCAAATTTTGTTAATGAATATGTGTTTAATCTTTCATTAAAGAATGATTAATAAAAGCCCGGAAAGACCTCAGCGCATTTAAAGGAGGTGATTCTGGGGACATGAACATAATTAATCTGTTTTACCACACCTTCTCTATTATTAAAGAAAAAGTGGAGTTGGTATCTTTTAGCAGAGGTCACTAGAAAAGTGCAAATGTATGCACCTATTGATAGATTATGCGACTCTGGAACATTGCAACAGAACCCAGAGGTGTTTTATTCCTCTTCATGCTTTTTATGATCAAATTTTTTTTGTCCTTCTGATTATTAATGAGATGTTCCAAGTGACAGCATCTGAAAACTGTTCACTAAAAATAACTGCTGTGTCTAAGTCCTTCATAGATGACTGCCTGCTATATCAGCTCTATATCAGACCATGATACACTTCCATTTAACCCAGGATAGTTTCACATTAAACACATCAATGTGTTAGAGGGCTCATTAAAACATAAAAATATATGCAATAGATTATTTTAGTTTTGTTATCAATATTGATTTTAACAAATGTGCTAAGCAATCTCTACAGTATTCAAAAAGTCTGGCATGTAGTTTTCTGCAATACTTTTGCTTGTTCTGCATGTTTTACACAATTTTCTTAATAGCAGCATGGGTTGTTTATTTTCTGAGATGTGTTTTTGCCCATATCCAATACAGTCTCTTTTAAAGGTACACTGTGTAATAATCACAGGTATTTAATGACATAAATGTAATATCTATAGGTATGTTATCTATTATCACCCATGAAGTTAAAGTCTCAATCTTTATGGTAAATGGTAAATGGCCTGTACTTATATAGCGCTTTTTCAACTCAGGAGACTTGACCAAAGTGCTTTGAGGCTGATTTGTACTCAGAAACCAGCTCATTTGCGTGTGTGTCGCAGTGAATGCAAATGTGCCCCCGCCCCTTCCGCAGACAGTATGTTGCAGACAGCGCTGAAGACAGGAGGCGTCTGATTGGTCAAATCTACATCCGCTCTACACTATCAGTATTTCCTGTTTGTCCTGTACCGGCTTGTTTTGTTTATATGACTGCCATTGTGGAAAACGACTCGTGAAGATGGACAAGTTAGAAGAGCGAGTTGCGCAAGAATGCTGGAACGCTGTATCCCCACTCTTTTACACCCTCATGTCTCTCCGTTGTCGCACAAACTTGCCCCCACTTCGTCACTGCCTCGGCCTTATCTAGACCCAAAGCTAGTTCGTTATTGTCCCTCTTGTGTTGTGGCATGGCATAACATAGTGCAGGCCATGCTTTAATATTGGGCATAAATCAAAAATAGCTGCGACAAACTCACTGCTACACACTGCTGCGGGGACTATAACCTGTCTTTTACACTACATTCAGTCATTCACCCATTCACACACAGACTCACACACTGATGGTGGCAAGCTACATTGTACAGTAGCCACAGCTGCCCTGGGGCTCACTGACAGAAGCGGGGCTGCCGTACACTGGTGCTACTGGGCCCTTTGTCCACCATCAATAGACAATGCAGGTGAAGTGTCATGCCCAAGGACAAAACGACACTGAAAGCCAGAGCCGGCGCTTGATACATCAATCTTTTGATTTTATCTTTGCCTTGCCTTTAGAAATTGCTATTTATAATTACATAGAAGTGGCTTTGCATTTGTGGAGTGTGAGGAACCGAGGTAAGAAGCATGACGAGTCACAGGGTATGATTCAAAAATTAGATTTTTATTTTTGACCCAAAAAAAAAAAAAAAACATACTAAAAAAAAATCTAAAATTCATGGATGCCGGGGTCATAAAAGAGGTCAAACAAAAAAGACAAAATTTAACTCAACCAAACTGTTCCCAGATCAACTGACTGCATAACCAAACATAACTGATCCTAGCAAAGTATTGACAAATAAGGATATATATATATATATATATATACACTGGCTGATCAGACCAATAACACAAGAGAGGTATTTAAATCTAATTAAACAATCACAAATTACAAAACACAGCAGTACAGTTAGGTTTGGCAATAAACTAGTCTACATCTATGAAAAATGAAAACACACCAACCACAAAACAAATCTTGAGTGAAATGCAAAAAGAACTGAAAATGGAATAAGAAAAATAAGGAAAATTCAAATTCCCCCCTTCTAGCAGCTGCTGGTGGAACAATCCAATTTCCCCTCCCTGCATTTAGGAGATCTGAGCCCTGGCTGTCATCTTTTTTTCTGGCCAAACTCCGAGGCACCATGGAAGGTAGGAAACAAAGATTAATGACAAAAAAAAACAAAACAAAAAAACACAAAGAAAATATGAATAAGTGGTTACAAGTACAGTGAAGTAAATGTGTGCGCTTACAAACAGAACAAAGAATAAAGTTTTGTTGCAAACTACAGTATGTGTATGGGTTAATGAATAAAGGTGGAGGTGCATGTATGGTACCAACTTTTAAGGTGTGGCCACAGGTTTTGCCATCACATGGAAGAAGACTTCTGTTACGCTATGGCAGCACAGAGCCGACAAACTAGTGACTGTAGAGACGGCCATTATGCTCGAATGGGACGGCAAGGTTTAGGCTTCAAACTTGGAAACAGAGTGCAGTGTTTTTTTTTTTTTTTTCACTTTTCAAAGTAAAAAACAAAAACATTGCTTTGCAACTTTTTTCTAATCTATATTTGTGTGTATTTTGTTTTTATCTATATTTATTTTCAGTAGTTTTATCTATTGTATTCTACTCATTCATGCATGGTTTCTCTCCCGGCACTCCAACATCCGCTTATGCTTGAAAAACATGATTGGTTGATTTCGATTGTCCCTACGAGTTACTTTTTATGTTCATGGTTGTTTGTCGTGTGTCTTTGTGTTGCCCCATGATGGATTGCCTACCTGTGATGGACAGGTAGCCAGTTCTATACAGTCCACCTGTTTGACTGTCCGGTCAGCTATAACCCACCTCCCACCGTATGACTGGAGATAGGCACAAGCTCCTTCCCAATCCTGAATGGACAGCTAATGGTAGAAACATTGTCTGGATGCAAGAATACAGATATATAGAATGTGTTAATTATAAACACATCTCCAGAATGTGTTTTTTTTTTCCTAAACCCATATTCTGACGTTCTTAACAGCTTTTGAAGGTTACTTGTAAATTAGGGCAAAGAAGGACATAAGATGTCAAAATTTTTCCTGTGTTGACAGATTTCTATAGATTCATTTTAAATATCATCCGTCATTCCAACCTCAAATTGAGACAGCCTGAATGTCATCGCCATGCCTTTGAAATGACCCCCCTCACTGCCATCCATCACCGCCAGTACCTCTTAACCTGAAGATTGAAGATACCTGACTTGAAGTGACCATTACTGAATCATATCAAGCTATCAAACAGATGCACCTTGTCTGTGGAAGAAGAACGTCAGAGGAGAAAACAAGAAAACAGAGACCAGGAAAAGTGCTTCTATTCTCTGACATGTGGAATCAGAGGTTTGTCAGCAGAGTGGCCTAATATGTCTTGCTATCCATTTGCCTTGTGATGGCTTTCTGTCAGGACTTTAAAGTGGTGCTGATTGGACTAATGATAATGTGTCACAGCGATGCGGCTCGTGCTTGGCGCAGACCAAACACTGTCGACCAGCAGACAAGGAGAAGCAATGGGCTCATGTTGTGTTGTGCTGTACTAAGTGATTGATGACTCTCTCTTTGCAGTGCTTTGATTAAGTCTCTTGTGATTTATCACCACTGCTCACAATATAATTAGACTTTATACTCTTGGCAAAACAATGTTGTCTTGCTATACGTTGCATGTTACTTATTTTTAATCTCTATTCAGGGCTCATATGTACTGGATTAATGGTTAACTAAATAATCTGAATATTTCCCCAGCTACCCCCTTTGTACTGAGTGGGAAATGAATATGATAAGCCTGCTCAGCTTCTTATAATTATGTGATGAGTGGTCTGTTTATTCTCTACTGAAATGCTGTTGGGAGGTTTCATTTTAAGTTTTTGCAAGCACTTTTCCAAGTACCAGATCACATGTTTTCGCTGAATATGGACGTGCAGTGTTTTGATCGTTGGTAGTGTTGTTGATGTGGAAAAAGTAAAACATAAGACGGTGGAGTTGTTTATGATTATCTTTTCACACAGATATGTGGATGTAAATTGAAAGAACACAAATCAGTTGCAGCTTTTGACACTGCTTCATACTCTGTTGCTACTGGCAACCAGAACTCAGAGAAGAGATCAAGCAGGGCTTCCTGCAACTCTGATGACTGATGACGTGATGAAGTTGGTGAAAGGCTGGCGAATCCAGTTAGACTTTTTCCCACCCTGTCATAATGTGGGGAACACCTATTGAAACATCAAAGCAGTGCTCCTGAGCTGAGAGGTAATAGTTTGTTTCATAGTTTGAATGGTTATGTAATAACTCTCAATAAAGACCTGAAGCGCAGGAAAATTTTTAACATTTCCCCAATTCCACTCGCATAGCCCACCACTCCAGCTTTCTCCTAAATCCTGTGACTTTACTAGACAGGTTTGTTGTTGTTTTGATGAAGCCTTGTTACAGCCGACAGTAACTAGTATTGAGTGATAAAATGACTGTTTGAGACCAACCGCTTGCAGTCCTTCTAATGTCCTGTCAGAAGATATATTAATGATGCACAATTATATAGTTTCCAAAATGATTTGCAGCCCCCAGAAATCATCTGGCGACCAAAATTGGGGTCAGGACCCAAAGGTTGAGAATGGTTGCTCTAGGGCACTTTTTTCTTTTCATTATTCATTTCACTCCTGTTTAAGGCAATTGATGTAGAGGCCCCTGAAGATTATCTGATCCTTTTTTGCATAAAAAAAAAGAATATTTCTACATTTTCTAACTGCTGTCCAATCAAATCATCAAAATATTTAATAAAATAAGGTGCAAAATCCACCAAATAACATGCATTCCATATAAACAGCTTTGGCTTATTATTAGACAACCACATGTTGTTCCCACCCAGCTAACAGCTCCTTAGCCCTTTATTTTATGTTCAACTTTTTTCCTCTTCAGAGCCTGATCCGGGGTGGAGCTTTAGGAAGTGGGGTATATCCTTCCTCTCCACCAAGAACATAACTGAGGAGTAAAGCTGGAGGCTTATATAGCCAACAATAAGCATGTAGATTCAGTTACAGTTTTAAAGCTTAGTAAATATTGCACTGAACAGAGATTCTGAATGAAGTTTAAGAATTTTAGCAACAAAGTCTTTATTTACCTTTGTTTACTCATCTGTTGGTTTGCTTTTTGTTAGATGTTTCACAATAATTATCATTAAACATTTTATTGTTTAGTTTAGCACTGTAAAAAAAAAAAAACATTTAGGAAATTCTTGTAAAAAAAGCTCTTAATCAAAATCTTAAAACTTTACCTATAGCTTTACAGAACAGACACAAACAAAGAGAGGATATTTGGTTTCATTTTGGCCTAACTTAAAAGATATTACTTATTTTTTTTACATTACACCATTTCTGCAGTTTTGCTTTAAAATGTTAAGGCAAATATTTTTTTTTCAAACAAAATCTCCCATAATTTATATGCAGTGCAAACAAGTGCTTCTAGAAATCATATTATTAGTAAACAGAGTTGTTTACTAATATATATGTAATATCACCCATTTAACATGAATGTAGTAGTTTTGTGAATGCATCAAATGTTTATTACAGAATATTATAGAATAAACAGCATTATAAAGATCAAGGAGGACAGAAGCCCGTCAGGGATAAAACCCACCGAGAAATTTAAAGCAGGGTTTAGCAATTAAACAATAATGCAAGGTTTGAATAACTAATGGAGCACAGTGAGCCTACCAAAACATGGAATTCTGTCTGAACTAATAGACCAGGCAGGAAAAGCAGTTATCAACAAAGCAATTAGATATTTATGGTAAACCTGGAGCTCCACAGATTCGTTGTCCAGGTGGGAGACCTCCATTCTACATAAGCTGCTTCTTTTTACTTCTGCTTTAAAATGATTCACACAAACTATTTTTCTAATCTCCAAAAGGTTAGCGATGCAGAGAAAATGCTACATAAATATCATCCTGAATGCACCATCCCCATCATAACGCAGATGGAACACAGCTCAGACATGGCAGCTGGTCAAATGATGGCATGTAGATGGATCAGATACAGATCAGTTCTGGATTATAAACTCTGCCAAATGGAAGTCAATGAGTCTAGACTGGGGTGAGATTTAACTTCAGAATGTTGGTGACTGTAAACAAACAGCCATAGCTGCAACAAAATGGATCAGATCAAGAGGCATCCCTATGTTAGATTAGTTACAGGCAATTTAATGTATGTAAATCCAGTTGAGAAACAATGACAACACCCTAAATTATGATCATGTGTAATTCTTAAACATTTAGCAAGTATTTCAGTCTTTTATTAAGAATTCCAAATTTAAATTATATGCAAAAAGCGAGTGGTGGTTGTAAAAAGGTTTGCTGATGCTGGGAGACTGAATAGCAATAAAAGGGATAGTTTTCAGATAAACAGATTTATTTATTTATTTATTTTTTCTTTCTCCTTTTACTAAATATTATTGCAACTATTTTTATGGATCAGATAAAACCCAATAATACACAGAAGTTGTATAGGTGCAATGTGACAAAATGAGAAAAGGTTCAGGCGCTATAAATAGTTTTGCAAAACTCTGCCGCCCAGAGTTAGGAAAACAGAGAGAAACAGATAAATTGCCTGTTTCCTCTGGCCTTCAAACCAATGTGTTTGTATGCTGGTTCAGAGAAATTTGCTTAAATATGAATGTACGTTTAGATAAAAAAAAAAACATGACACTCTGCTTCAGGGGTGTCTGTAGTAGTGTTTTAATAACAATATTTAGCAAAAATAAAAATGTTCTTAGAAAGAAATAGATATGTAATTGGTTTTTAATTTAAATCTATTGCTATATGATTACAGTATGCTGTAGGATTTACTGTTATGCTAGTTTGTCATGATACAATTAGGAACTCATTAGCCATCATGTGTCAAAAAAAATCTAGCAACTTAATCTGCCTATACGACCAAATACCTTTACCATGACAACAGTAAAACTGGATATAATACAGGCTTTAAGAGGTGGTCTAAGCTCATCTGGTTTAGATTATCCCATGTTAAAAAGTAAATGTTCTGTGTTCATATAGAGCTTAATCAAGTCCAAGGATCCTAAAGCGCTTTACAGTACATTCAGCCATTCACAATGCACTCGCATGCTGATGGTGACAAGGTACATTATAGCCACAGCTGCCCTGGGGCAAACTAACAGAACCGAGCCTGCCACACATCGACTGCACTGTGGTCCCGGACCACTAACACACAAAATTACAGTTTCTTTTATTAATTCAGTCTCACATTTCTGTGAATTTAATGAAAAAAAATGCTTTAAATGAAAATAGATTTTGCATTTGGACCTAAAAGGTGGCCCTGCAGCGACAGGACAGTTTCCTTGTGTTGGTTCTCCCGTAGGACATCCAGCATCCTCCGACAGTCCCAACCACATGTATGTTAGATTAATTGGTCTATTTAGATTGCCATTGTGTGTTCATGCATCCATGCATTGTTGTTTGTGCCATTTGTCTCTGTTTAGCACTGTAATTTACTTGCAACATGTCCAGAGTATGCCTCTCACCCAATGACTACTGGAGATATACACCAACGCCCCAAGCAACTGTGCAAGAATAAGCATGTATAGAAAATATAAGCCTGACCAAAAGTGGTTGGCTTCTTACTGTAAGGTCGTTGCACTACATCATTTTATTCATCTTAATAATATTTGGACAGATTCATGAGATTACCTCACAGAGATGCAAGCAACTTGCCAGCTGCTGTTCCGCTCATTGTTTTTCCCAGCTCATCATAATGCAAAGTTTAGCTTCAAAGCTAAAATAAAATGCAAATAAAAAATTCTATGCATACATACTGGTTTAATAGTGTTGTGTTTCATGCATATCAGCTCTTGCAGTTAAGCACTCATTAATTTATAGCTTCGATAGATTTGAAGGTAGAATATATTGGAGCCCACAAACACATGCTGGTAATGCTTGAGAGTGTATCCTGCATTACATATCTATACTTCAGACAAACTGGGGCTTCAAAAATACCAATAACAGGATGATAACTATTTCTACAGTATCCCAGTATTACTGGGATTAACAGGAAACAAAGCCTGTTAAACCACTAACCCATACATATAGCCAGAAAATGAAATCAGAGAACCCCAGTATGGATTTACTTTTTATTTTCTTATTTATTCATATTATCTTTAAAGCAGCTTATTTTCTCTTTGTGTTCATGGGAGTGGGTGAATCATGCAGTTTATATTAAAGTTCAACTGTTTCTTGTCAACAACTTGTTTGATCATCTGCAGGCAGTATAAAAAATACTGTGGTTTTAGAGAAACAGTTTCTAATTCGAGTGTTGAAAGGAGTGTTTCAGCATACAGTAGTGTGCCCTACCTTAGCCTGTGTGTGTTTAATCTAAACAGGGCCTTTAAAAATATCCACATCCCTTAAACATCTTTATTTGTCATGTTCTGCCCAAAACTTAAATCTCAACTGCTTAAATAAAAAAGGGAAAGTGTTGCATTTGTATTTGGCCTCATTTAAAGCAATACCTCAATAAAAGTGTTAAACAGAGTATAGATCCAAATGTTCAATAAAGCCTCAGAGATCTCCAGCATTTTTTTTTCCCAGCGTTTTTGAAGTCATTACACTGTCACAACCAAAGAGCAACAAAATTATCTCTATGCATTTAACCAACCTTGGGGAGCAGTGGGCTGCCATTGTGCAGCGCCAGGGGATTAAGGGTCTTGCTCAGGTACCCAGAGGGGCACTCAGTGGGATTGGGGCTTCAACTCAGAACCTCAGGATTCCAAGCCCTAACCACTAGGCCGCTACTACCCAAAGCAGGCATTAGTGTGAAGGGTCTTGCCTAAGGACGCACACTGGCAGCTCATTCCCCCCAGGTGGGATACTAACCCAGGCTTCCTGTTTGCAGGATGGGTGACTCACCACATGAGCTAGCCAGCTGTTGTTATAGAACAGAGAGACATGAGGCCAAAGTTGAGAAGAAGCTAAAATCAAAAGGAATTTTGCACTTCAGTATAATTAGCTTGTATAATGATAATATAATACGGCTTATACAGTAGTGGTTATTCAAATATTATTTAAGAGTAAAAAAATATGCATGCCCATGAGATCGAGAGGGTCACTCCAGTGGCTGGAAGTTGGAGGGGATTTTGCTGGGAGTTGCAGGGAAGTGGGCTGCCATTCAGCTGGCGTTTGACTGGGAAGTGCATGGGGAATGGTTGCTACTGAATAAGTGGCTAAGCAGACATAAGTGGTATTTTCAATAACTAATTAGAAATACCTAAAAAACACAAATAGCCCATTATCATTTTTTATTAAATCTACAATGGAACCAGTGCCAAACAGTCGGGGAAGACAACAGAGTCTTTCCATAGGGCTAATTTTTCACAGCCCTGCTAATGTAACATCTTTTATGGGTCAGAATGATTGACATGTTTTTCCACAACCCCCCAGTTTGCAGGTCATATGGACTAATTTTGTTCAGCCCAAGGCCACAATTTAGCCAGTTAAGACTGACGTATGATAAACTTTTTGGTGATGGAGTCTGTTTGGGTGTAGTTTGGTAGAGATTGAGTAGGTACGATTGTGAGCAAAATTAACATAAACAAGGATTATTTGCTTTCAATCCTGTTTTCATAAATGTCCTCTAAGGGACAAACTGGAAGTAAAGATGTTTTGGAAGTAGCAAACTGGAGGTAACGAACATGTGATTCACTAACCAGGTCTTATAGTTTAGTCCCAGCCCAGAGGGTGAGGATGGTCCCAGCCAATGCAGTGAGAGGTTGCCGCACTCAGTCCCAGACACTAATGTATCAGTGGTCAGAAGACAGGCAGGAGATCAGAACCAAGCACATGAATGTAGGCAGGATAATCCAGAGGGTAAAGCCAAAGCCTGTGTCAGTGACATGCTCAGTAGCCAGAGCCAGGAGAACAGAGATCTGGTAAAGTGCTGAGGAAGAATCCAGAACGGAGTCGGGTAACAGTTCCAGGTACGGTACACAAACAGGCAGATATCCGGCAGGAGTCAGAAGACAAGTCAGGCAAACAGATCAGATGTGAACAGCCAGGCTCAGAGGTCGAGATGCAGAACAGGTCAGGATCAGGCAATCAAAACACAGTAATGCTAAACTAAGTCTCACCAATGGCTCGGACATAATCGGGCACTGATGACTGGTCTGAACGCTGGTTAAATAGAGACTAGTACAGGGGGATCAGATAAGCCGGTAATGAGACCTGGGCGGAGCTAACCAGGTATGTGAAATGAGTAATTAGACCAGACATCGGTGTCAAGATCACGACACATGCATTATCAGGGATTTTGGATTGTGTTGAATTTTACGGTCACACTAATTACTGTTACATCGGTCTGATAAATTTTCCATGTCTCTAAAGTAGGGTTTTTTTCTGGAGCTGACAGATTAACCAGTGTTTTCTTTTTTGTACAGTCAGTTTGCAGATCACCTGTCAAATACACAGGTGACCGAGTACACCTCTAAAACCAGCCAAAACGAGCAACTTGATTGCATATAAGAGGTTTATAAGCAAAAAAATTAGGGATGAAATATTAGAAGCGCAGTTGGTTGCTGTGCAAGCAGACAAAAAAACAGATGTGGCTTGTTTAAGCCAATGTGTAATTGTGCTCTGGTACATCATGGAATGCATGCAGTGGAGAGGTACCTTGATTTTCCCGCTAGAAGAAAGTCTGCAGAGGGATTTGAAAGGCTTCTGAAAGAAAAGCTCCAGCCATTTAAACTTCAAAATGAACTCACTGCTCTGACTCAAAATGGAGCGAAGGTGATGTTTGCAGGCTATGATGTGGGATGCTTTCTTCATGCTCATATTGTGCACTGTTATACCCATCAGCAAAACCAGACCATTCAACAGGCGTGCTCAATCCTGACACCTGTTAAGAGTATTTTTTGCAAATCTTTCAGCTTTTTGTACATTTTTTTTTTCAAAAATTCTCTAGAAGAACCGCTGTCCTGGATGGGGTGTCCAGGAGCTGAATCCTAGCATGGGGCCAAACACAGTGAAACTTCAAGAACTGCATTGTGCACACTGCATTTGAACAAGAAGAAAACATGAAAGCATGCTTTGAAAACATGTATAAAGATCAGACTAGGGACAGCTAGTCAATCCAAGAAGCTCATGGTTTGTAAAAATTGCTCCAGAACATTTTTTTTCCACTATGCCTTTATGCATGTAGACATTCTCATCCTTCGAATTTTCCTTGTCCATAAATAATCTGATTGAATCACTGGCCATGGAATAACCAAACTCTAATGCAAGTACACTGACACCACGCCGGGGACAGAGTTCAGTATGTGCCTCCGTGGCTGCTGAGTGCTACAAAATAATAATTGAGCAGTTAAAGGCTTGCTTTGCAGCCCAGAGAGGTCACCACAGTGAGCTTCTCTTTAACCATTTAAAGCCCGATCCAATAATAAAGCAAAATAGAAAATTACTTTTTTTTGGTTTGAAGTCCTTATTTGGCCTTTTAACAAAATATGTAAAAAGAAAAAACAGAAATNATTTTTGATATTAATAATTTATTACTATGCGATAAGTCAAGATTATTTTTTGTGTAGTCTTCTGCCCTTTGTTATCAGGTATATCTGATTGTGTACAATAGGATTTTGAGCAAAGTTTTTACCATTAAATTATGCAAAAGGTGTCAGACGCAAAACATTTCAGAAACCGTATCAAATATGAACATTTCAGAAACCGTATCAAATGTGATATATTTGGCATTATAGGGTTAAATAAGGTAGGGCTAATTTAAAAATATTGTAAGTCTTGTATGATTTTATGATTGTGTCAAGTGTTTTGTGTAGTGTTTTGCAAAGCTGTTTGACTGAGAAAATGAGGCCCATGGAAGCTTGTCTCTTTTTTTGTTGGAATGTTTATGGTGCTGAAAAAGGATTTCTTTATTTCAAGTGGCTTCTATTATTGGAACAATCTGCAGCATTTTATTATATCAGATTAAATGTTAGCCCACCCTACAATTAACAACACCAGCCACAGTAGATTCTAAGCATTTTCTCCACTTCTACTTAATCCATAAATTTGAAAAATATAAACACTTAGCTTTCAATCTTGGCACATTGCAGTTCTTTAGGGGCTGTAGAGATTAAACACTCATGTGGGAGAATCTGATGACAGGACGACTATTAATTATCCTAATTTTGCCTGGAAAAGTGAGAAGAGAAAGACAGGTAAAGGATGAAGATTAGGAAGACGGTGATGTATGAATTGGAGGTAAAGTAAATCAGTTTAACACACTGAACATTTCATCCTCACTGTTACACACAGTGATGGTAGCATCATGCTGTGGGGATGTTTCAGCAGGGACATAGAATTTGGTGTAAAGTGAGAGGAAGATGGCTGTTGCGAAATTTAAGTTAATCCTAAAAGAAAACATGGTAATACATGCAGAAGACTTAAGACTTGGGTAGAACTGCTTCTCTGAACATAAAACAAGAACTAAAATGGAATAATTTGGAACACAGTCATGTTACGCTGGCCCAATAAAGGCTTGGACCTACAGTAAATCTAATTAAGAGCTTGAGACAAAACATTTTTTTTTTTTTTTATTTGTTCATGTCATAACACAGTGTTCTTTTTTTTTTATATCGGCGTCACCAGTCTCTTGTCCACTGGGATGAACAAGGCCAAGAGGAGAGGTCCTGGTGCCCTGCTCTTTTATATTGGACCCCAGTCTCAGTTTTTTTTTTTAAACTTTCCATGTACGACCCGTCTCTATCCAATCTGACATTCAGTAACTTATGTGCCTGGATAGCATCTTCCGCCTCAATTTCAATGATAGCCTTGGTCTCTGCATCATCCCACGTCACACCATGCTCTTTTGATTCCATTTTTTGTTAATAAACTGAGAAGATGTTTGTGTTGTGAACAGCTGGAAAGATGTGTGAAATGCACCTTGCTGGACATGGTGGAAAACCCACAAAATGAGTCAGCTGAATGTAAATAGGAGATCACACAGTCTGCTCATGTGCTCTTTGTTATCAGAGAACTGAGCCACAACTGAACCGTGCTGAGCCCTACTGTTGAACTAGTACTAGATATAGCGTGGTTCGGTTTTGTCTGGCACAATCCAGTTCAGTTGTGTTCCATTCACACTCCATATTTATCTTGGTTGCTGTGCTCGGACTGTTCTCGGCACAATTTTTAAAGGGTAGTGTAAATGTGGCTAGTGATGCTGTGAAGACGGTACAACCAGATGACTGACAGATCCAAGCAGACCAAGGAAGGTAGGACTATCCAGAAGGCGAAGCCAAAGCTGAAAGATTGGACTGGATTAAATACAGATGTCAAATGTAAGACTTTTATAAGAAAAAAGAATTCAAAATATGAATCTGAAATTTTTGAGGTAGCATAAAACATTTTATATATTTATTTTTGATAAAATGTATATGACTGAATAACAAAAATATATTATATATATATATATATATATATATATATATATATATATATATATATATATATATTTCCAAGGTACTGCTTGTACTCCACTTTGCTCATGAGGTCTAACAATGTGTATCCTAACTGTACTTGTGATACTGAATGTTATAGTGTAGCATTAGTAGTTACGTTTGCCTGGTTACTTGCCTTGCTTGTATTGATTCTATTAAATGCAGTGAGTTTAGATTTTTTTCCCCCTGCATCTTATCTGTGGCTGAATGAAACTTTGACAACACATTATAATGTAAAAGCAGATCCCAAATTCCTTTGAAATAAAGTTTATGCTAAACAGAGTTGACTGAAGCAATTACAACTTAGCTGTGACAATCCATTCATTTGATAACAAAGCCATTGGTAGACGACAAGGATTTATTAGCATTTATTAGTCAAGCAATTGGTTGATTCATCACTTCATTATGAAATGAAAACAATGTATGCTAGAAGCCCAGGGGAACCTTTGTCAAGTAAAAAACTGTGTTTTGTGTTTTCCAACAGCAACAACTCAAAAGAACAAAGATGCAGGGCAGTCTGTTTACATCCTAATGTGACTCTGAGTCGTCCATTGAGAACAAATTGTTTTTCTACTCCCTGATATATCCCACTAATGGGCACTTTTTTTTAAAGATAAGTAGTCATGTTTCATCTGTCAGTATTTAATAGCAGGTATTAAAGTTTCATAAGTCTTTATTGTATTAAATATTTGTGCTTCTGCATAATTATGGGCACTGGGACTACAAACAGGATCAAGCAGTTCATTTTGAATGTATCTCCCATCCTGATAACAGCTGCAAGGAACAGATTAATAATGAAGTAGAAAATTAGATTATACTGAGCCATAAAGTTCATATTTCTCTGTGGAAGGGGATAATTCCTCTACTAGGTACAATAAATGTTGGCAAAAATCACTACAGCGTTTGATTAGGTATTAAGTTTCTGAACGATTCCTGCAGTGGGGATTTTAGAATGCAAATCTTTCCAAAAAGTCATCATTGGCACATTAGGCACATTTAAAAGGACTGAATATCAGGCAAAAAAAACAAATAAGAAAAGTCAGTCAAAAAGTCAGATCTCAATATGTAAATAATTGTGTGACTTGTTTTCCAACAGTTTTTGCATTAACAAAAGCAGTTTGTAAAGAAAAAATCCCAAAACTCATCAGAGCAAACACCTAAATGTCTCCTGCTATTCTTCCACTCCATTTTCAAGACATACCTCTTGTGCACACAGGTATATAGGAAGAAACTGTTCATTGTTACCCTTACATACTGAGTTAAATGTCACTGCAGACACTTAGTGAACAGCCTGAGGCAGGACCTCAGCTGGATAGTTGGCGATGTTATTTGCATTTTATGACTGTGTTCTGACAGTCAATCTAACATAGCTGCTCCTAGGTTATTTTTAAGCCCAGCAGGGGAGAAATGGTTGTCATTAGAAACACGCTTTACTTTAAAGGCAAAAGTTTTGTTCAGTTCCTTTTACTTTTAACAACCATTAAACAACTGCATGCATAATTTACTTATGTTTCAGATCATTTTCCAGAATTACTATTTGGATGTATTTTAAAATGAGTTGAATTGAACTGAGTAAAAGAACTGGTTCCTGTTTATTTCTTTTTCATCCCAAAAATTCAAAGATTTAGCTTTACTCATCAATTATATTTAAATTCTAGTAATTTATTTGTATATTTTATGTTTAACTATATTCCCATTCCAACCATTTCAATTTATTCTGGTAGAGTATATTTCTTTAAATAGAATTTACCGGAAAGATTATCTTCAGCAATTAGCCTTATTTATAATTAGGGATACCAACTTCCTTAAGCTGGGTGCAGTGGTGTGTTTTATTGTAAGCTGCTCAGTGGTCGTTGTTGAAAAGATTTTCCAGGGAGAAAAACGGTGCGGCCAGAGTTTGTTTCATGGGGCCACAAAACAAAGATAAAATTTTTAAAAAGAGCAACAGTTTATCATTTGACATATGAAGTGAGCCAGAGAGTTGCTTGTGGCTCGCCAAATATAGCAGATAAAAACTATTAATAGAATCAGAATAATCATGATGTTCTTTACCATATCAGTCTCAGGAGAAAGTTGGAATATGAAGCATTAAAGCTTGGAATTCTGCGTTCTTATGACATGTCTGTTGTGTTTCTGTCCTGAGCCATTCACTTGGCGCATACACCCCAACATATTATATCATTTTCATCATCCTCATCCCCACTGATGCAGCTCAGGCAGGGATTTGTTTCTTACCACTTAGGTTAGTATTTTGCAAGCAATGCTTTCTGAGGATGTGGTGAAGTATCAAATCTAAATCAGGTTGCACTGTGTTTCTGCAACTGTTACAGCAGCTGATCACATTCTGCTTTGGCTCCGCCGCAACAGTTTTGCCGGACTTAGTCCTTCTTGTTTGTTATCTTGCTAATTACTGTTCCCTTTAATATTAATGTGAGTGTGACAAATGTGCGTATCAGACATTTATTAAAATAGTGGCAAATTGTGTTCCTTATTGATTCAATATGAGAGGCACTGTTTAACTAGCCTGGGTGCCAGTCCGAACTTAGTCCCGCCCACAAGGTTTGAGTTCGGGGAAGTTCGGTCT
>NW_015150793.1:539577-599193 GCF_000732505.1 Cyprinodon variegatus
TTTTCCATATTTATGCAAGTAATTTAATTTTGTATCTAGGAGGTAATGCTAAAGTTTAACTTGCAAGTAAGCTAGGCTTTAAAAATATGAGGCAAATCGTAACAACAAAAATCCTTTAGTTTTTACTAAAATTTAAATGATTATATGAATCAATTTTAGAATTATATCACAAAGATTTTATGTATGAACCATCCCAATGGCGAGATCTCCCCCTTACTTTCTGCCATCCCTACACTGCGGACCCTGCCATGAATGCACAGCCTGTTGATAAGGGCACCTGATGATGATGATGGATAAATGCAATATTATGCCCATTGCAGAGATTTGAACAAGAGTTGACGAGAAGGTGCTTAATTGCTCAGATTTAATGTGTGCCCAGATCGGGGGGGCGGGGGTGCACCAAAAGAATGTACTATCACCAACTCCAAAGAGATGCTGGATTGCACCACTTAATTTGTTGAAAGCGTCAGGGGGAGTAAGTTATTCATAAACTTAGGCTTGGGCATTCTGGCTTATAACTGACTCAGTTGGATATACTTTGTTGAAATACAGCAAATGTGTGGGCCAAAACAGGAATTGTTTTTTGACATAATTGGATGGGCTTTTCATGTCATTTATTTCAAAATTGGATTAAAGTCAGACGTAAATGAAACAGATGTGTTAAATATTTTCCACTTTACAACATGTTCTGGACTAAAAAACAATTTTAGCTGGAATGTGATGGAGTTGTAATTTGCAAGACGATTGTAGGGAGGCAGCAAAACGCATTTTAGTGTTTAGTCTGCTGGACATAAAAGATGAAGGAGAGGAGGACAGCAGATACACAGCTACGGTATGTAAACTGTTAAGGAAGAAATTGTTAGGGAAGAAAGTTTCCTACTGCACTTTTAATTGTGAACCTGTTCATATTTTTGGACAAACTGCAAAAAATAGTGAGAAGTACAGCTAAGGTATTTGTTTTTCATGATCCTGCTGCCAATAAGGACCAAACACTAAACCGATCTACACCAGTGACTGCAGGTTTGACACTGTATCATGTATCCAGATGACTTGCGCTTTCATTTTAATATATATGAATATTCAAATACTGCCTGTTGCAGTAAATGAATAAGAAACAAAGTTATTTATTTAAACACCTCCGTAAATGTCTTTCTATTACCTGTTAGATTAGTTAGAATTTAAATAATGTTGGATGAATAATTATTTATTTTTATTTTGGAATTTAAAAAAATTTAATTCAATTACTTTTAGTGGTTTTATAAGATACATACATATATATTAATCAGATACTTCAGCTGAGAAACCTTGCTTAAAGTTTGGTGTTATTTTTATAATATTTTTATAAATGAATTGTTTTTATACATAAAAGCTGAACCAAACCAAACATTGTTTACTTTTTTTTTTAAAACAATTTTCCACAACTCATTTACAAATAACTCTACAGTTGCTGTACAAAGGTTTCACTCATCAAACAAGCAGCAACACAAATGAACCTTTTGGATCAGTCCCATTATTCAACCTATTATGTTTATACACCAGATACCAACATTTCCTCCAGCACATGGGTTTGTTTGTTCACCCACAGCGGCATCCTTCCAGGTTGATTGTTCACACAAATTCTTTGATCCACACACAAGGAAGCTTTTCTGGGCAGATCCATGCCTGCCATTCTACATTGGATGTGCAACCAAATGTCCAGGAAGGCACAAGATGAGATCAAAGTTTTTGGAAATAGGAAATACATATTTAGTTCATGAGAATGAATGTAGAAGTATCAGGGTGGTAAATGTAAAGTCATTTTCTCACTTTTCTGTTTTATATTTTAATCTAGAACAGAACATAAGTTTTCTTTGAGATTTAACTACTTTGAAAAGGGGGGAATTCCTACTTAAATTGAAGCATATAAATATTGTTGTTTTTTTCCCCCACCCTCTTACTCACACACACAGACGCCCATAAATATTCAATCAGCATAATGAAACAAGATTGGACACTGTACACTTACTTCCACGCCCCACCCAGACACTGTACTTCCGGTTTCAGGGATCAAGATCCTAGAGCAAACAGCCCCCAGACCTCGCAGTTGACGCTCTTCACTGCATTGAGGAAGAGCAGATTGCCCAAACCATCAGCTTAGACCAGGGCTAGGCACCCCCTTACCTGTGTAAGCCACTCCCAATTTACTCTTTCTGCCTCTGTCCACAGCGATCTTCTCTGCCGTCTCCATTCTGCTTGACTGCAGTAAAAAGCCCAGAGGAGCTCCAAGGAGCTGGCCATAACAGCACAAAAAATCCAGTGTTATATAGGTAAGTCAGATCAAAGCAACTCCTCCTATTAATTTAAAAAGGTCTTTTCAGGAGTGGTAGTGAATAGATGAAGCCTCCTGTAGAGGTGTAGTCTATTCCACAAACTGTATTGCGTAGGTGTCCAAAGTACAAGCAAATGTGAAGGTAAAAAAAATTACAGATTTTTCATTATATTTTTCACTTGAGTGCAAAAGTAAAATTATACATACATTTTGCTTTCAATCATAAAAGACAACCTTTAAAAACTTCATTCTAGTTCATTAAAAACAGTTATCTGCACAGAAAAATAGTTCATATTTTTCTTTTGCTTATAGAGATGGTAGAAAGGACATAAAAAAAAACTGAGTTGTTCTAGTTTTTTTCTAAATTAAACTTTTAGATAGGATAATATAGATTTATCTAAACTAATGAGAATGAAACCTAAAACTTAATCAACATGTAAATTTAAAATCTAACATAGAGGGAATGGATAGGAACACCTCAGAATATGTTTTCAGTTATAAAAACTAATGTACACATTCCTGGTTTGTTAGATAGTCTGTGTGTATGTTTTGCAAAAAACAGTCATGGTTTATAGTTGGTGATCTGCTAATCGTAAGCTTAGCCACAGCATCTAGTCTGATTTAATCAAATGAGGAGCTCTGCTCTTACATCGGTTGAAAACAGCAAATGCTTGCAGCAACCTGTTGTATATGTGAGTGCAGCATGCTGGTAAAGCAGTGGATTATGCTACCATAAGGAGGGGAATGCAAGTAAAACAGTGGATAAACTAGCAGTCTATAACAGGAAAACCAGTTTTAAAACTAGCATGTCTATTTTTTTTAAACAAGTATGCCACTTTTATTAATGGCTTGTCGATGGCATATGCCTCCTTTGACAGTGGCACACGAAATGCTACTTCTCCCTTTAGAGCAGATTTCATGTTCTACTGGCAGTTTGAGAGTGGTTGTCAAATAAAGAAGACTTTCAAAACTATGTAGCTGGAGGTAATAATGACAATTATCCAAATAATAATACCAAATACCTAGAGTGAACATCATAGCCTATCTCAAAGTGCCATGAACAAAAGTAAAACCTGAAAGTAAACCTAACTGTCCCTCATCCCCATTTAGGTTTTATTAAATCGAGGGAGTACAGGATTCATTCCATTGAGCCGCTGGCCGTCGTAAACGGAAGGGCAGTTTAAGCCTTGACAGAACTGGATGTTTCAACAGGGCAGGGACACCAAATACACATTAAAGTTGGCTTTGGTCAATTGAAGCAGTCTATCATTTAGCTCCTTAAATTGCCCCAACAAAAAACTGCTGAAATATGAATTTTTAGCTGATTCTGGAGTACTGTACCTCTTTAACCATAGCCTGACGCAGGAGACAGTTCCGGTGATGTGGAAGATGAAGACCTTTGCCTTGTTCCGGTTGTACGTAAATATCTGAACCTGCATGTATATTTAAGACAATAAGTAGATAAAACAAACAAAAACACTTGTCCACGTGTTTTCTTTCAAAACTTAAATATTTTAAGATGGATTACTGCTATGTGAAACTGAAAATGTTTATCACAGTATATTAAATTCCTACAAACAACTTTAGTCATTGATGACTGTGTGTAAAGGAGAACTCCACATATTTATCATAAATACACTCTAGAAGAAAGAGGTAGAGTGGACAGATTACAGTCCATCATGGTTCACTTTAACCATCAGATCAGCTAGATCTACTGTATATGTAGCTGTTCAATCACTGTTGTCAACATAAGGACTCAGTTTGCAGGATGTTGATAGAAAATCCATACAACTCAATCAGAACTACACCATCCCCTCAATTCTTAATAAAGGCAAACATTCTCATCTTCATGAATGAATATAACTCAATAAGATATGGAAGGCTGAATGCCTGGTTATTGTGCACCAATATTTCAACTTCTAAGACAACCACTGGAATCAGCATACCATATTACACATCTAGAAACATGCTGCAATGAATAAATTAATGACAGATCAAATAAAACAATAACAAGTCGATTAACAAGAGATGCAATTTCTGCATGAAGATGTAGGTCTATATCTAAGCCCTACTGTTGCTGCAAGGTTATCTTTAAGCTACCATTTCATATGAGCCATATATTTGCCTTGGTTATATTGTTCCCATGGTAGCACTGTTACAGAAAAAAACTCACCATGGTTCTCAGGGAAAGAAATAAAAGCCATACTTCAGGGTGGGTGTTGGGGAGCATCCTACTGTCATTTTAGGATCATTCGAAGGAAATCTGTTATATTGATAAAGATAACTCTGGAAATATGTTTACAAAATATTCTGGTTTAAAGATTTTATCTTCTAACTCTCAGTAATGTTTAAGGCTTCTGCAGTGTGTAAATTCAACCTCAAATTAAATTTGAAATATGACAAGAGAACTTCATTTTTAAGCACATATGTTGTGAACAGCTGAGTGATTAGGAATGTATAATCAAATGCAAAAAATAAAAATAAGAAACATTCCTCAGACCATTTTTTCAGAGACCAGTGGATGACAACAACGGATCCAAGAAATACAAGATATTTAAACCAAATGGGGTCACATTAAGTTGAGGTGGAGAAGAATTTCCTTACTTAAAAATCTGTTATTACTTATTGGTTTAATGATTTGAAATCATCAAGTTTTTTTATTGTTTAAATGGAGCTGAACCTTTTCCAAAGATAAACAAATTATTACACATCAGTATGTTAACAATTTCTTATCAAAGAACTCAGTATTAATGGATGTCCTCATTGTATCACACTTTTACATATCACTTAGTTTACTTGAGAATAAAAAAGCAGAACAACAAGGCAAGAATTTAAAACTCTTTATATTGTCATTTACACAATTCCTCTGAACGAATGTATTACTCTTGGCAATACATATTTTCCTCTGATATCATGAATCTTTTTCAAATTTTTAGACAAAAAGCCATTCAAATCTAAAAAGAAACCACATTTCAAACATGAAGCTTATTTATTAAGTACTTCAAATAAAATAATTCATAATGGTTTGGTGCAAGTGCAAACTGAAATTGAGGGAGTTTTTCATAGTCACACTGATAAGTAAGGGAGCTGTTTGTGTTATTTCTGCTTCTATCTCAGGTTTGTCATCTATAAAAGGGACTTGTCCACCACAGAAACCTTTTAATCCAATGTGTCAATACCTACCTGCCAGGGAAGCATTTTCTTCCCATTTTGATGACTGATGATATCAAATATTGTCTGTAATTTGCTGAAAATCTACTGGTAAGTAAATGTGGTTGCAGCTTTGCTAAATTATATCAGCATGAGGATGTGGCCAGGTACGCTACTCTGGTCGGATCAGGGATCAATGTCTTTTACAATTAATTAGTCAGTTGGACTATATTAAGGCTGCATTATTAAGTAAAGCATTAATCATAATATTATTGTTGTAAATGACTTTAGTGATTTCAACTATTTCACACAATCAAATCCAATGTCCAGACAAGTATTTTTGGGCCAATAAAGCTTGAATGAACTTCCTATATACTGCGTCTTGAGAGCTTTAAACTATGGTGACTGACAGGTGGAAAAGCTGAGCAAGCAGCTCGATGAGCCACAGACGGTGAAAAGTGCTGCAAAAATTTGACTAATGAAATACCAAACACACAAATAAGAAAAAAATAAGTGCAACAGAAATATGCTGCAAATAAATGCTGGAACCGCAAACCATAGTCTTAAATAAAAAATACAGCAAATACTGAAAACATCAGCAAGTTAAAGAAAGCTGAAAACCTTTGCCACAAAACGGAGGTGCAACAACAAGCGCAGATTGACAACAAAGATGAATGGGACCATAACATATGCTGCTTTATAATGTTTTAAGAGATTATTTGCAGGTGCTTAAGAAAAAAATGTACCTAAAAAAAAATTGGAAATGTACCTCCGCTTTATTCTTTCTCTCCAACGTTCCTGTGGGCATCTTGTTAATTTTGTCGCAGAGGATCTGGTAAAGTTTGAAGCTTTTTTATAAAAACTTGCTGTATTTCCCCTTTGCCTCTATTGATGTTCTTTGATTTTCTGCTGCGTTTGTATTTTTCAGTTTGCCTTATTTGTGTATTTGAAACATGCATTGACCTTTGTGTCACTTTTTGATGCATATTTTCACTTATTGGCCACCATACAGAACCTTCAGAATCAGGTGGTTTCCAGTATTGTAAACATTATACAATTCAACACATTCTGAAACACTTATTCATCAAAACGCCATGAGATGTGATATATCTATATAATCCGTCAAGCCAGAGCCCTGTCACACCTTACCGATTTAGACAGCGTATGCCCGACATCCCAAAATCTCCTAAAACGCTGGCATACACTGAATTTTTATGTTTTTGTTTTTATTTTAGGCGTATACATAGCATATTCATAATGAGTCCAGAACTTAGGTCCAAGTAGAACACTTTGATTTGTCTACTGAAATGTGTTAAATGGATATAATGACATTTCATTGCCTTACGTATCTAATAAAGTATACCAGGTCAAACAATTTTGTTTCCAGATAAAAAAAATATAATGGGAAATGATGAAAGACCAGTGATTCCTAACAAAAGGAGGTAACATATGATCATTTGGATGAGCCTGTCCAGGAAGATGCTGGTGTCTCACTATTAATTATAGCTTTTCTAAAAAATGTGTGATATTGTTAGCATTTATTTAAAATGTAAAGCTTCAGACAGCCTGACATAGCTGTAAGGTTGGCTAAAGAGTAAAAAAAAGTGTTAATAAAATTCTTAACAATCAAACCTTTTCTTAAATAGTTTAATACAGTAATTCAAAAAATTTTATACATCAAACAAACAGCCATTTAAGGCATTAGATAAAAAAAAATGTAAGTCTGACTAATTACATCTGCTGAGAATGTAAACCGCGTGTTTGCAAGCTCAGGCCTGCCAATATTTATCCTACACAGCCCCATGAATCATAGTGATTAAATAGCTTTAAATGCATCAACAATATTCACCAGATGCTTGTCTGCCAGGAGTGAAAGTCAAAGGTTCAAAGCCTGCTTGTGTGTTTTGATTAATTGTTGGGAATCACCTTTCAGGTCCATACATGGTGCCGCTACTGGCAATCATTACCATAATGATGTTAGTGTTTGGCTCTGCCCTTGCAGGGACTCTTGTTGCTGCTCTGTGGGAAGTAATAGATGCACATCTGAGATGAGAGTGTGACAGCGTTTGTCCTCTGCAGCTTGAGGTATAGGCAACAACAACAAAAACACTTTTTATTAAATTTGGTTAAGAATAGCGGTGGAAATTTGGACAATTACCTGTTTTTTGAAGGTTCTTACTAAAAAAGTTGTCAAGGATTTCAACTGCTTTAACAATTTATACTCTGCTGAAATCAATCTGACTGAAACTACTGTTGCATCTAAACCACTGAGTATAACTTTATTTCTCCACCTGTCAATTGTTCACTTTTTTCACCATATGTCCCAAAGGTATCTTCTTTATATTTTGCCTTATTTCTCAAATGTCTGCCTTAGTCGCAAGTTGTGAGCAGACATCAATTTCCCCAAGTGTGATGACTAAAAGGTGCAAGATTTAAAATCCAACAAAAGAAAAATATGCTGAGCTATATTTAAGGACATTTTTATTTGTGCAAATTAAATGTGTCCATCATGGTTAGATCAGGGTCTCTGACAATTTATTGCCAGTTTATATGTGTAAAAACTTTGAAACGGAGCTCATAAAACAGGCATTTTGCTTGAAGGTGAACAGTTTCTCGCAGCAGGGAACCATCAATGACACAATGGAAAGCTCATTACACCTTGTTCTGACTCAGAGTTGTTTTTATCACTTTATTTTTATGTGGTGTATTTTGCATAAAAAAGTAAAGAACTGGAAACATTTTGATGGGAATATGCATTGGTGCATCAAAGACATATTAAATCACTTTAGTGTAAAGGTTGATGGAGCTTCCTGTTTTCCAACAATCCCATTAATAGACATTGAAATCTTATTAATTCGCCAAGACTCTGCACAATCAGATAGTTTTTACTTTGATAATTAATAATGTTGACCTTTATAAACAGTTATTGAGTATAAGGATAAAGGTAAAAGAAACAGAATACAAGCTAAAGATATCATTTATATTTATATCTGTATAACCAATATTTCTTCCTATATACAACAAATGCGGGTTTATGAGATTCACAGTGGGGTAGCTGGCTTTTTTTTTATCCCCCAAAGGAAAATCCTGGAGGAAGAACCAGTTATTTTGGTGGCTGGCTTTTGAAAGTGTAGCTCTGTAATATCGACTTCAAAATAAAGGTCTTAATTGTACAATACATGTGAAGAATATGTACCATTAACAGAGATGTTAGGAGCGTCTTTCCTGACCCTCGATCTTTAAAAGTCAATGATCGATGTGTCACCATGTTTTAAGTGGGACACAACTCTCTAAGGAACATTTGCTTTGGTTGTCAGGGTGCTAGGGTGCTGCACCACCCACTCTATGACCTTGATTAAGACATTAAAAAAACAATTTAAAATCAAATTATAAAATTAAATATTTCTTAACATATTAATATACACTGCCTGGTCAAAAAAAAGTTGCCACCTGGATTCAACTAAGCAAATAGGTACGAGCTTCCTATTGGATAATTACTGCATGGGCGATTATCTTTCAGCTGGAAACAAGTTATTTAACCCCAACTGGTGCAATGACTTGCTTCCCATTTCCTGAACAAACATGTCGAAAGACACATCCCGTGGTCATGGAAAAGATGTTAGTCTGTTTGAGAAGGGTCAAATCATTGGCATGCATCAAGCAGAGAAAAGATCTAAAGAGATTGCAGAAACTACTAAAATTGGGTTAAGAACTGTCCAACGCATTATTAAAAACTGGAAGGATAGTGGGGACCCATCATCTTCAAGGAAGAAATGTGTCCAGAAAAAAATCCTGAATGATCGTGATTGCGATCACTTAAACGTGTGGTGAGATCAAGTCGAAGAAAAACAACAGTACAACTCAGGGTTATGTTTAATACTGTAAGAGCATTTCCACACGCACAATGTGAAGGGAACTCAAGGGATTGGGACTGAACAGCTGTGTAGCCGTAGGAAAACCACTAATCAGAAAAAAGGCTTCAATTTGCTAGGGAGCATAAAGATTGGACTGTGGAGCAATGGAAGAAGGTCATGTGGTCTGATGAGTCCAGATTTACCCTGTTCCAGAGTGATGGGCGCATCAGGGTAAGAAGAGAGGAAGGTGAAGTGATGCACCCACCATGTCTAGTGCCTACTGTACAAGCCTGTGGGGGAGGTGTTATGATCTGCGGTTGCTGCAGTTGGTCAGGTCTAGGTTCAGCAACAGTATGTGCTCAAAGAATGAGGTCAACTGACTACCTGAATATACTGAATGACCAGGTTATTCCATCAATGGACTTTTTCTTCCCTGATGGCACAGGCATATTCCAAGATGACAATGCCAGGATTCATCGGGCTCAAATTGCGAAAGACTGGTTCAGGGAGCATGACACATCATTTTCACACATGGATTGGCAACCACAGATTCCAGACCTCAACCCCATTGAGAATCTTTGGGATGTACTAGAGAGGGCTTTGCTCAGTGGTCAGACTCTACCATCATCAATGCAAGATCTTGGTGAAAAATTAATGCAACACTGGATGGAAATAAATCTTTTGACATTGCAGAAGCTTATCGAAAAAATGCCACAGCGAATGCATGCCGTAATCAAAGCTAAAGGCGGTCCAACAAAGTATTAGGGTGAATTACCTTTTTTTTTAGTGGCGACTTTCTTTTTGGCCAGGCAGTGTATTTTTCTACATATGCAAGATAAATATTTAATTTTAATGAAGAGTAAAACTGTTTGGTTGGTCATCAGATTAGTGATGTATTTCCGCCCTGGGGGGCGAAAATCTTTGGCCAATGACTTTCGTTAAAAGTTGTACATGCGCTGTTGCTCCTCTGCAATGCAAAAGGATAGGACATCATGGGGCACAGAGGAGCTACACCCTGAGGTGACAGGAACTGTCATCACAGTTGTAGTGTGGATGATTGACAGGTAGAGTCACGGAAGTCAAATCTCTTAAAGTAAACTTACAAAGAGAAGCTGGATGTGAAACCCTTTGGACTTAATCAGCTGAACATCAAAATTAATCAGCTGTCCAAAAGACAGATGTAGATGGAACGCTCTTTCTTTTTCCAGGACCTTGTCTAGCAACAAGGCTTGGCTAACTGCCTGCATCGAGGCTAATGCTTTATTCTGCTGCCTTGACTGCCTGCCTCCATTTTCAAATGTCAGGATCAGACCCAGCATGGGTAAAGACAGGAAGGACTAATTTAAAGCACTTTTCAGGAAAGGCAAAGAAGCATGAACAATCTGGGATTCACATAGAAAATAATATAGTATAGTGTACTTTTACTAGGTGTCTGTTAATTTGCTGTTGTTCTTAAATAAACACATTCTCAGAAAATAAATAGCTTTTATATATTAAAAAATATAAAGCTGACTAATAGCTTCCCCATTATTAAACTGATACATAACTTTTTTAGGTTTGTGACACCACAAACACAGATTTGCTGTCACAAAGCCTCAGAATGGCAACATTTATGAACAAAATTAAACCTGTACCTAAAATTATGTTTTTGTTTTTATAAAGTATTTTTATAAGGTTTTTTGTTGTTGGCATTCATATAATTATACTGGAGTGATAAGTTAGTATATGTTTGATTGGTTTTTGGTACATGTCTATTTTGAATTTATAGCCCCCCATGGAGAAGACTCTCCCAGCCGCCACTGTCGGTTGTATTTGTACTTTTATTTCATTGCTGTGACTTCTTGGTTTTGACACAATGAATAAAACATTTCTGCAAGTTTAGTAACATTTCCAGACACCACAAATAAATATAGTTCAAATGTACTATATCTTTACAAGCTTAAAATCAGACGAGTATAGAAAGTTCGCAATAGCACAGCAAAAATAAATCAGTAATTTAATTTGATTGATTATCTTGGCTACAATGTTATATATTAGGTTGTTTAATCCTGCTTTAATTAAATCACTAATTTTCCAAAGAGAAACCATCTTATTTTATTTCATGTTATTTTGGCTTTGACCTCATCAGCTCCAGGTGCTGTTTAACCTCATCTAACCACACAACAAGTACGCAACCAAGAACACATAATGTGACCAAAGGCTTCATCCTCTGTAGGCTTGACACTTAAAAGGGCCCTTTGCCACAGTAATATATCTTTATAACCTACTTAAACCTAAAGGGGCTCTATGACCTGACTGTTAAATCTAGGTTATTGCAGTGCTGCTAGAGTACTGAAGAAAATCCCCACGATGCAACAGAGTCACAACGGTGCCGAAAAAACAATGAAAGGTCTAGCACTTTCTGGCCACTGGGTCAATGAGGGGTGAGCAGCAAAGTGTGCCCCAAGAGAGAGAGAAAGAGGGATTTTCATTGCTCCAAATAATGACAGGACAATATCCCTTCACCACTCCTGTCAATGTGTTGAGATGACACTAACGATTGATTAGTGCTGGTTGGATCAAGGATGACCCTTTTGACTGGTGTGTTGCCATGGATACACATCACCTCCCTGAATGATTGTTGTTGACTGACATCAGCTGAAGCCGTGTGAAGAATTACATATATCACCTGAGGCTGATGTTGTTTAAAGATAATGTTATTTTAGAGTGTTCTCTGATTCATTTATGCTCCCCAGAGAGCGACCCTGTCTCAGTAGAAATACTTCATCTTCTGCCCGTCTTCTGCTTGTGAGCCATAAAATGCCTAAATAATCATATTCAGGTTCGCAAACTGGATTTCTAGAGCGATTTGAAAGGCTTTTTATTATTACAAATGTGTAGTGATGTGTAATAGGCCACTATGTAATTCAGTTCAGGTCAGCTTTCTTCACGAAGCCCTTTTCAGACATACATGAACCTCAAAGTGCTGAACATACAAACCTGAAATACAAAACATATGACTATAAGTATAGATAGAATCAATTAGTCATTAAAGATTAAAATTATTAAGAAGTAAGATTATTAGATTAAAATAAGAAACTACATCACGATATGATATAAGAAAAATTAATAAGTGAAAGAAAGGTTAAGCCCCCCTAAAATGAAGGTACCATGCAAGTGATTCATTAAATATAGAAAAACAAACAATTAGATTAAAACAATGTCAGGGTAGATGATTAAAAAGATAACTTTTAAGATTTTAACTTGTTTTAAAATATTGGGGATCATGTCAAATTGCTACCTACATAAGGACTAAATGAATTTAGAGCAGTGGGGTCTGTAAAACTAAAAGTTCCTACCTTAACTTTCTAATACAAGAATGAGAGGGTATTATTCTGATCACAGTGCAATGTTTTAACCGAAATATACTGATAAACTATACTGCTGGCCAATTTGATCAATGAAATTGGTGCAACCAATTGCATGTGTTTCATTTATGTTGGTTCTAAAACATGCAGATTAAAAATGCTAAAAATGTTTTATTTGTTTAAATTCACATCTGTTTAAAAATGTACTTATTCAGGGAAATAGACTATCTTGATTGTGCTAGTTAATAGTCACAAAATAGTTAAATTCTAAGTATTTAACTTTTTATTGGATTTTTATATTTATAGTTTATCAATCAAAAAGAAGTAAAGACAAATGTTTTAAACTAATTTTCACTTGAAATATTATGTATTACAGCTCTGTATTCAATAGCTTTCCATCTTAAATCTCTTTGACTAAAATTGAAGATTAGTCAATCCAGCTTACACTTGGTTCAGAAGGATGCTTTGTCAACTGATATCATTAGCTAATTTGTAAGAGCTGACTAAGTGTATGTGACAGTAATGGACGGTTCAGGAGAAAGGAGTCTCAAAGTAGCAGAAATGAGTAAAAAAATGTTGGACTACAATTAAATTTTTTAAGGGGACCAAGCATTAAGCTGTATAAGACACATTTGTTTTACTCAAAAAGGCTGGGTTTTGTAAACCCCCAAAAAGATAGATAAAATGAACAGTTGCAAAATTCATATGCATGGGCCTATATATAGGAAGTTAAATAAATATAGCTGCATTTGAAATAAACATAAATAACAAAATAAACATCAAACTTACTGTATGGTTGAACATAAGAATTGGCTGAATAATCAAATCCTAAATATTTCAAATATTGGATTAGCTCGAAGAAATGGCAAACAAAAGTAATGAACCTCATGCAACAAGCAGGTGGTTAAAATAAAAAAATTGGGATGAACCTCGGCAACAGAAACAGAAAATAATAAGTGTAAACAAGAAAATTAACTAAAAGGATAAACGAAAAACACACTATGACAAAAATAATAATCAGAAGCATAAAAAAAAAAGTCTTCAGATCTGAACAGAATCCTCACCTCAAAGGTGGATCCTTGATTCCCCAACGTGTCCAGAAATAAAGAGAAAAACAAACAGGGTAGGAGAAGAGAGCCTTTTAAAAAACAAAGTAGGGAATTCATTGTTAAGGTAGAGTTTTAGATCATTTGGATCATTGTTAAATTGAACAAATATTGAAAATATTCTAACATTTACAAAGTTACATGGATGATTACAAATTGTGTAATCTAGTTTATGGAGAAATAAGAAACATTTTACCACCAGGTTGGCATCACATGTAGACCTAAACAGGTTGTTTTAAAAGGTAACACCTCTCTCTAGAACCCTAGCCCATCAGCTTGTTTGTGCATATTTGCAAAGGAAAAATATTCAGCAAAATCGCACCCTACTTCAGAAGAACATGTCCACTGAAGAATAGAATAAAATAAAAACAATGAATTTTATTTTGTACAGCTCTCATGGCATTTCCATTTCTTTAAGTGCAACAGTGATGGGAGAAAATTGAATATATATAGTGCAATTTTGCAATGTTTTGATTTGGTGTTGTCAGTTTGATGCAGAGTCTGTGACATGATTTAGAGTTTTCTCAACAGTTCAGCTGTCTGATGGTGGTAGGAAAGAAGCTGTTTCAGAATCTGCTGGACCTGTATTGAATGCTGTGAAGCCCCATCCCAGAGGGCAGCAGGGAGAACAGTGGATGGTGGGGGTTCAGAGAAAGAAGGTTGTGTGATGTCACACCACAGTCTATCTAAATAGATCCCTTAAGTTCTTTACATCAGCTTATTTTTAGTTCTTTCTTATATATGAAAGCATTGCTTATTGCTCATTTAATACCATTATACCTTCCATTATTTCAAACAACTTAAAACATTTTATTAAGACCTCCTGGTTTCACCAGATCCAGATCTGCTCAATTACTCCCATTAATTCAAGTAGAGAAATATTTTGACTTGCATTTTCCACATGATCAAGTTTACATGCTGAAGCATATTTCACAGTGTAATGGTTTTGCACAGTGTAAAAAAATGAATGCACTTTGCCTCTGCTAATCTAGAAAACTAGAAAAAAAAAAATAACCCCCCTAGCACACGCAGCACACATGAATCCACAGGAGTCCTCTGCCATAAAAGAGCTCAGCAAAATCCATGAGCAGAGGGACAGGCCAGCTGGGCAGCTTGTGTTCCCCTGGGTGTGCATCAAGAGAAAGAGATAAAAAGAAGCACTGGATGGTTGACAGAATGGTTCATCAATGTACTCCTGGGAAATGACTCTTCTGCTGCAGGAATAGTCACAGGAGAAGTCGATGGCTTGAGAAGAAGATGACATGCAGGCAGAGATGTCAAAACAACAAACAGAGTTTTTGTTGTTTAAAACAACTACTATTTAGAGGAAATGGAGGCTGAAGGCATTGATCTTCCCGGTTGATTCATCCACTGATAAATATTAACAATGAAATGTACATTTTCATTGTATATATATATATATATATATATATATATATATATATATATATATATATACTGTATAAATTAAAGGGTGAGGTTATCTTATGACCAGATTAGGGACTTTTTGACTTGCAGTCACCTGCAGAACATATATATATATATATATACTGTATAAATTAAAGGGTGAGGTTATCTTATGACCAGATTAGGGACTTTTTGACTTGCAGTCACCTGCAGAACAGATACTGAATCTACAAATTATAAAATTTGAACTCAAGTAATCCTTGATTATCCCTTTAACCAACAGTAATGGGATTGTTACCTATTTTTCAATGTATAAAGAGAATCAGAGATAAAATCTAAGTGGAAAATAGTTGGATGAAAATAGGTATTAAATTTATCTGACTTCCTGGCACAGGCCCAGTGTTAATATAGATCTCTCATTTCCTCTCTGTCAGGGATCTGTCATGATTAGAAAGAAGGTAATAATTCCAAAACAAAAGCTCTCTGGAGACGTAAGAGGGAGGCTGTGGCGCTAGCTGTTGATGTTGTTCCATCAGACAGGCCGAAAAGAGGAAGTCCCCCGTCTGAGCTGCCAGGCCTGGCTGTTCTTAGGAAGAGAAGGGGTCCTTGGGATAAGAGACCGCCCTGTTATCTCTGTGTAAAAGGTCACGCAGGTCTGGCGGAAGAAGAAAAAGAACAGCCATCTGTGTTTTCCACGCTCACTGTCCCTGCTGTCAGGAGCATTGAGCAAACACCAGTCGATATCACATCAGTCACTCATATCTGCAAATGTTAGTAATATTGTGAAGAATGCATTGTAGAAGAAATTGGAAAACCCCTGATATGTTATCTCACTTCTGATGCATTTGTCAAGTATCATTGTTTCTCTAACACATGCAATTTATGTACCTGTCAATGCTGCTGTAAAAAGTTATCAGAGGTTTGAATTATGTTTGGTGTTATTATTGTGTTGAGTGTCAGATTTCTAATTAATATTTTTTGTGCAACAATTCTTTCAGGACTAAACTTTAACAGTAACATTTGAGTCATTCATGTAGGGCTGCTTCTGGAAAGGTTTATCAAATATTTGCCAGAAGGTTACCATTTACTTTATAGAGCGAAAAATACTGGAACAGAAAAGTTGCCATTATCCTTTATCTCCCTGCTCCCATTGTCTGCAAGCCCACCTCCATAGTCTCAACTACTAATATGTTATGCAGCAAAGAAAGCCATTCAAATAAATCAAAATACTGCCTATTGCTTACATTTTCTCACATCTTCCCAAATGACTATTACTGCATGTGTCAAATCATGTGCTCACATTTTTAATTAGACTTTCACAAGATCCCTGATGTATTTCACTTATAAGAGCATCTGCATCCTTCCAGGCTCCCTCAGCTGAGAAACGTGAAAACACTCACAGGAAGAGTACATTTTAGCTTGGGGGATTTTTTTTCCCAAGATCCCATTGTTTCAATTCCAAATATCTTCAAGCACACGCACACTTTCTGGGCTCACTCGTTTGTGGGTATATATTCGGTATACATCTGCATATGCAGAAACTGGGAGTTTCTGCACCAGAAATCTATAGAAACTAATGTTCATGATCATTAGAGCGACAAACAAAGCCTGCATATGTTTTTAGGAATTAGGAAAAAGAATTAAAAAGCTACACAAACCCATCATTCTTCTGAAATGAAAGGATTTCAAAGGCATACATTTTTCTTTTTGCAAAAACTGCACTTATTTCTTCTTTTGTGTTCTTCTAATTAGCAGGTCAGTGTTTGTGTTGTGGCTTGGTTGGTTGTTTCTGGTTCATTGGAACAAAATGACACTTTCATCTGCCAAGAGTGCCCAGCCGTCTTCTGAGTTTGAGGCTAATTAACCATTTGTTGCAACCATTGTGCCATTGCCAGTAAACCTTGAGAGCCACCACTATAGCGTCAGGCAGACAGAATGTATGACTTAAAATAACAAATGACACCTCTTCCTTTTACTAATAAATCAGACGTGTTCACACGTCTGCAAAAACTCAAAGTGTGATGAAAGCTGCAGCATAACATTTTAAATATAACAAATTATTTGATATAATGTACATTTATTATTTATGTGACAGCAATGATATTTGATGATTTGATTTGCTGTGGAGAGCTGGAAACCCATTGGGAAATGTTTCTAAAGTGCTGATTTCTGTGGTCCACATTCTCACTGTAAAGCTTTTGGACATACAATAGCATTCACTCTGAGGCTAAGGTACACACTGCTGACTGGAGGGTTTCTCTTTTTATGCTGGAAGCAACCAAACTCTATTATTCTTAATATAATCTTCACATCCTTCCCTTTTCTTACATTTTAATAAAGTTCCCCTGTCATATCTATCTCATCAGCTGCATAGGTCTTTAATGAGAATATGAGGCTTGAAGTGAAGACACACATTCCTTGTGGGATCAACCTGGAGTCCATACGGGCCTGAGCACAGCGAGGAATCAATACCAATGATGGTTCGATCTATTGCAACAGTCAAATGCTTTGCGGTCCCATTACAAAGGTGTTTAAGGTCACTTTAAAAGGTGAAAGACATGTGCCTGATTGCGCTAAAGATTTCAATGAATCAATCTAAATTTCAAATGACGTAGTCGCTCAACAACAGTTCTCAGTGCTTTGATTTGTTTCACCTTGGCGACCAGAGGTAAAAAAACCTAAAGCTAAAAAGTATGGAAATGAATGTAATTTGCTATTAATGACTTGCAGATTTAGACAAGTAAGGGGAAAAATGGAATGTTTAAAGTAAAGCAATCATACTAATCGTACTAGCAAAACAGGAATAAAGAAAAGTAAAACTGTAAAATACAGGATTTTTTTTTAAACAAACAAAAATTTATGATAAAGAAGAAAAAAATTACCAAAATCCTGGATTCAGACCTGTAGTATCTTATCGAACCACCTTCCAGGTAGGTTAAATTGTATGGATATAATTTAAAACAACAGATTTTTAACTGGATTTAGGTCTTAACTTTTATTGGGTAATTAGAATCAATGAATATGCTTTATGCTCTGCAGAACTTGCTTTAACACTGAGGTGGTAATTTGGACAATACTTCAGGTGTGATGGACAAGTGAAATGTGAGTAGCCATCGTTGGCTTGAGTTTAAAACCATTTGATTCTAGCACTGACCAAAGTCCTTGTTCCTGCAGAAAAAAAGAAATCTGCCCAGCGTGATGCTGCAACAGCCATGTTTGAGATGGTGTGATCTGTAGCGTTTAGTTTGAGGGCAGGTTTATATCTCTATGCTTTTCTGAATTCTGATCTTCTTTAGGGAGTGACCAGTAGGTGCAGCACTTACCAGCAGTTTCTTCAAGCTCACTTCGGAGGCAAAAAACTGCACCAATGGACCAGAAGGAAGAATACTAGACTGCTTTTGCACTACCTGTCGTTATCAGGGTCAATCGTTGCTAGTATTTGCTCATGTTGCAATTAACTGATGTCCTTCTTCTTCTGCACCAAAAATCTCTATGCCTAAAACTTATTTTTTTTCCCTTTCCCTCCACGGACTTCCCGTGGGGCTTCTACTCATTTAAACAACCCTATGTTCCCATTGATAAAGATCCTCCGAAATGTGTTGCTTTCCCTCCAACTGCACCTGAAAAATGTCATCTGCCGCCTTATTTTAATTGTTTGCATAAAAAGTACCCAAAATATGACCAGAAAAACAGAAAATTACATCTAACATATGAAATAAACAAACCTTATTCCTGATTAACTGGGAGTTAATCTCATGACACAAACCTGCTTTCTAGTAATTGGATGCTACTAAGGTTGATGTCACCTCACTTCAGCCTTAAAGCATCATAAATGCGGCAAGCAGATGCACTCAAACCAGTGTCCCTCCAATGTATAGCAGGTATTGTGGATTTTCTCAGTCCTGGGAACAACTTGCTGACCACTTTCCCGATCCCTTTCCTGTTTGGTGTTGTGTGTGTGGAACCGGGAAGAGGGGAGATAACGCCGGTTTGTTCCCTGCTACTACCGCATGTTTTTCCTAATATCTCCAGGCCCCCTTTCCCTTCCAGTCAAGCTGCGTTCCAGGTGGGGTGACATAGCGCAGCTCATAGCTACAGGCTGTCCAGGAAACTCGTGTCCTCTGTCCAAAAAAACATGTTTTGACCGCCTGTACCACATCTGGAGGGATATTTACCCCTAAGGCAATTCTGTTCTCTGGCTACATTGCACAATACTCTTGACAGGTTCTGTTTGCACACCCGGCAAAAGCAAAACATATTTTGTTTAAATGAAAGCAAGAAAAAAAGGTCATGTATATCGATTGTGCGTGATATACTCCTGAGAGCCTTAGATTTGGAACTGCTAAACGACCAAAACGGAGCTATCTTTAGTCATTCAATTCAAAAACAAAAGGTTACTTTATGGCAGCTATAAATGTGCTACTACTGCCACACAAAACCATTATGGCCTCAGCACTTCACAGTTGTTGTTACAGCCTGACATTTAAGAAGTGGGAGAATAATCAAACTTGCAATAAAACTGTTTTTGTGTATGATGATTAGTCAGCACCCTATATAAACTGCTTAATTGTTGCAGCAATCACATCTTTAACTCAAGTAACTTTATGTTTAATGCCCCTTTAACAGCGAGCTTAATAATTGACAAAGACTATAATTACAATCACTGAAACATTTAGTCTTTAATGAGAGGACATGAGCTCTCGCTAATCACCTCTTGGAGTCTGGCAGTACTCTACATGTGCAGCATAGTCGAGTCTTTCCTGCACCAAACCATCTGGAATGGGAATTTTGCTGTGTGTAATAAATGGGTGTGTATGCCACTGCTGCAGTCAGGACTGGAGCCCCGTGGCGATTCAGATTCTCTTTATTGTGCTTCTGCGCTCACTATCTGCTTCATCTCTCCTGTGTCTCTCCTGCATTGTTTGACCTTCAAGTGTGTAGAGAAGAAGAAGAAAGGTGAGACAGTCTCCGCCCGACATGTGGGCGTTTAGGCAGCTTTAAAAGCCGTCAAATTAGGAACACAATAGGACTGCAATTCTTTTTTTTTTTTCATTTGTTTTTTTTTTTTTTTTTCAAGTGGGGTCACTTTGTCCTTGTGGCCTTAAGTGTTGATACAAGGAAAGATGGGTCCACCATTAAATGTCTACAAAAACTTAAAATATGGCATGAAGAAGTCAAGATATTGAACATTTATAGAACAACAGGCAGAGTAACAGACATGGTAATGGGTAGGAGAACGGAAGAACCAGTGAGAACCAATGACCAACAGATCTGTTATATACTAAGGGATGGTGAATGCATTTAAAAATAAAAGATAATTATGGAGATTTTTTTTTTATTGTACAAATTACCTGCAGGAAAATGGGGACCCAAGTCTATTCTGTTAAATAATGTCTATCTTCTACTTGGATCAGTAGCTGGAGAACCTACAGTTAAACATATGTACCTGCATGTATTTCAGACTTGCACACTTCACAACACGTCTAACCAATACATTAAAAAAAATGACTATACCCATTGCTTTGTAAAGAAGATTAATATCATTTAGTTTTCTCCTGACATTATTATCTAAATATAAACTCTTATAATAGTTATGTTGAATGTATAAACTTTAAAGCATCACTGATAGAGATGAGATATTAGTTGAGCTGTGACAATTTGAGGTAGTTTGAAGGCCCCACAAATCAGGCGTTTTTTAGGGCCCCAAACAATCTTCGAGCGGCTCTGATGCCAGCATTTCTCATTTGTTGCTAAGGAAGTTCCTCCTGTTGTGCAGGAAACAGGGAGAGTGGTTTCCTGTTATGGAGAGAGGTTTTTTAAGAGCTGCATTCATTCGGCCCTACAACAGATGCTTGGTCAGGAAGCTGGGCCAGCAACAAAAGCTTTTTGCTGTCCTGGAGAAAGAGCTTTGGGAAACTGCTTTTAGGAATCCTTCTATGCATGGCCCTAGATCAGGAAATAAATTTGGACAGCTGTGAAAAAACAAAACATCTATTTTATTTCTAAACCTCTAAGAAAGCATAATTCAAAATATATTGATGTTCAGTCATGAGATAAGAATCAAGGTTAGCTGAGCAGCTTATGCAGCTGCACGGGTTTAAATAGTTATCCCTTGTATTTCAGGAGGTCAGACATGTGACACAACCATGGGACAGCTGTCATTTAAGAAAATAAGATTGTATTTCTGTGCAAAACATGGCAGCTTTAGCGGGAGCTGAATTTTGACTCATAGGTTGCCCAAATCCTTCATTCTAGTGGATTTGTTGCCCTTAAGCTCACTGTATTGTTGCTATTACACTATTTACACACATCTGTGTCATGCAAGAAGTAAAATCCAGTTTAAAAATTATGCAGAAGGCATCAGTTCCAAAATCCAGAGTTTGATATTTTAAATGATTTGTTATTTTAACCTATTCGGTTTTGTTAGTTCTGTCAGCTTGCATTACAGCAATCTGTAGTCGGAGCGCAGACGTTTTTAAGCATCAAAGGTGTCAACAGTATTAATATTTATAACTAAGGTAGAAGTATGAACTACTGCTTTAAAACACTTTTAGAGAAGTTAGAGTATCAAAATAAGCTTTTTACTCAAGTAAAAGTGTAAAAGTACAATTTTAAACACTACTTAAACTGGAACAATTTCTACATTTCTCGAATGATAACTTCCTCATACTTCATTTTCTTAGTTTTATCATAAATGATTACAGTGTCAAATTGAACTTTGCACTATCTTAAAAAACTATTCATTTTGGTATGTGATGAACAACAAGTTGGTGCTGTACAGAGTCTAACCACAAAGAAATTAATTGTCAGGATGAAATAAATTATTTTTATTCTTTTTTATTTGTATAAATACCAACAGGCCATAATGAGAATGAGCTTAAATGAAATAAAACTAACTTGTCAATTTTTAAAATGTGAGGAGTAGAAAGTAGAGATATTTGCAAAAAAAATGTAAGGAGTAGAAGTAAAAAGTTGTCTAAAAAATAATTACTCCAACAAAGTACAGATAGCCAACATTTCTACTTAAGTAAAGTAACAAAGTATTTGTACTCAGTTACTTGACAGCTCTTTTAAGCACCCACCTTTCGGTCTTTGATTTGCGTTTGATATGCAATATGCTTAGAAGGAACGGCCTCCAGGTGCTTAAAAACATGAGAGATCAAACTATTGCTTGCTATAATGCAAGCCGAGAGAATTGAGAAAGCTTGCACAGGCATGATGTGTTAAATATGCATGCTTAGGGTAACAGGTAGCACCTGTTAATTAAATTTCACATGTATTACTGTAGATGTTGCATTCCTCTAGGAAAACCATTTAAAATGGTTATACCATATATTTTTTAGAGGAAAAGACAGAAGTAAGCAGACATGAGTTGATTGGACAGACGAAACACGTAATAAAGGGTAGATAATTACAGGCTGCATTTGGAAAATAATCCAAATGCTTGGGAGTTGATACAAAAAGCAGAAACATGATTACTGAAAATAGTACTAAGACCATTATTAGGGTGACTGAAGTGTACCTCTAACTGTGAGTACTGTTTCAAGCTAAGACACCCATTTGAAGCCAAGAAACAAGTCTCCACTGTCCTATTTTTTTTTTAAACTGACACCACCTGAAAAAAAAAAAAAAAAAAAAAAAAAAAAAAACCCTGACTGGCAAACAGCTGAATATTTTACGGACTGATAAACGCAACCTTGGTCCTTTTGCGTCTTCAGGTGGGAGTCAGTTTATCAGACGGATCCCACACTGTTTGGAGCCTTTATCACACACCAGCGATGATAGATCAGTTTTTGAATTCATCAAAACACACGATCAGGCCATGTGGTCTTAAAGAGGAAATACAATAGAAATGGGTGTTTTAACAAGATAATGACTCCACACAGAAATATCAAGAAAAGGCAGAATCAAGCGATGCAGTGGAAGTGTGGACGGTGGTTTAAGTGTCCTGATTGTGCTGAGCTCCAAGCTGTTCACATCTATAGTCACCACCATGCAGCTTTCAGAGACAGAGACTGTTTTATTCAGGTTTTCAAAGTTTAAGCATATCTTTCAATATCTGTAGTAGCCTAAAAGATCAGTTTTTTAGAGAAACTTCAGTTTTCCACAACTCTCTCTGATGTGATTTTGATTTGGAATAGAATGTACAGTATTATGTGCATCAATGGAAATGAAAACGGATTATTTATGAGATTATTTAGGTATTTTAAATGTTAATAGGCTATTTAATTCAGACCCAAATAATGAATACATCTATCAGTGGGCGGTTCTAGACAGGGGCCGACGGGGGCCAGTGCCCCTGTAGATCATGTCGTGGCCCCTGTACTGAAGACATAATACTCAAAGAAATTCTAATGATGATTGCATTGGAACAGACATGTTTACTTTGGATCAATTTAATTTTTTTTTCTGTTCTACTTTCTGTTTTACTAATTATTTAAAAACAATAAGGTGATAGCTTCAGTGGTATTTATATAGGATTCCAGTTTCCCTCTATTAAATGTTTTTTTTTTATGAAAAGAATAGTCTAATTTTTACAGCTGATTTTATCAGTTTTTCTTGAGTTCTAATTCAGATCGTATAGAAAACTTAAATTTTAACTTAAATTAAGTCTAAAAATAGGTATAACTCCTAAGTTATGAATGTATATTAACCTAATAAGACATAGAATTTTAATTAAACCTAATTGAATAGAAATTTCAATTTATGCAGCTATCAATATATTTGAATCACTTGCCCTGTTTTTTTATTTCATGCTTTTCTGTGACCCCTATGAAAACACGCTGGCCCCATCATAGCCCCCTGGTATATTGGGTCTAGAACCGCCGCTGCATATATTCAAATGGATTGTATTTAAATCGCACAAACTTTATGGGATAATTAATTTTTTACAAGTGCAGATTTCTTTCCAGAGTAGGTGGGATGTAACGGTAGGGTTTGAAGTGAGTGGCTCACACTATCTCCGCTTTGCGCTCATGTCCAGCCTCAGGAAGCCCTGAACAGCACCTCCTGTTTCCACACAGGAGCGCACCAGTGCGCTGGAACATCACGCGTGGGGAGAGCTCAGCAACCCGCTGCGCGAAGAGAAAAACACCTTGCCAGATCGGTCTCCACCGAGGCGGATGTCTCTGCTGTCAAAGCTTGAATTCATCTCAATGATCGCAATGCGTTTGGATTGAGTTGGCGCTTTTTGTGGGAGGAGGGGGTCTCCATGTCTGTGCGGGGAAAATGAGGACAGCCGTCGGTTTCCGTGGATGATGATGTCCCACAATGAACGCAGGTTGGTTGGAAGCAACAAAAATGATGTTTCTGTTTAGAAGATCAACTTTTAATGATTTGGGTTGGAGTTTGGCTCAGTTTACACACCAGAATGATTGTGAAAGTTATTCTTATCTTTTCTATTATTAGATTTTACTATTTCTGTTATTATATATAAACATTTTCAACAATTTAGAGTGGCTATCAAAGAAAGACAACATAGTTGACTAATTTTACAAGTCATAGAAAATGTTTATTTATTTATTTTTTTTTTTGAAACATTGAAATAGGAGGATTCTGAATGGTGTTCATGTTTGAGTGTTTAATATCCTGGAATAATACTCAAATCCTTGGAATAGGTCTCAATACTCTTCCTCTCTGTGGAAATAATGGAGAGAAATTGGAAGAGGGGGCTTTATGGTTAGATTGCAATATTTTAATCCCTTTGTAAGAAGTAAAATGAGCTGAACTGAAGGGGGGTTGTGTGTTTTGAAGTCAGCTGTACAAATAAAAAAAAAGCTATTGAGACAGACTTGATCTGATCTTTTATTTAAGTATATTTCCTTTATATTTTCTAAGTGTACACTTTTGTGCATTAGAATTAAAATTACATATCGAATGTTTTAACTGCAAATGATACATCTCATGGAATCAGAACCTGTAATGATTAAATCAAAGTTTGTTTGGCATTTACATCTCTTTGTGTTTGTGAATATTTTTTTGCCTCAAAAATTAAGAATAAAAAGATCACATAAATATTGATACAAATTGCATTACTTGTACAAATGATTTATAACACTTCTGCAAAATGTCTAGTCTCCAGGGCCCCCTACTGGCGTGGAGACCTTAACCAGCTGCTTATATCACCTATGCCTTTGACCAGCTCTGTTTTTTTCCTCATATAAAAAAAAAATGCATCCAACTTGATTAAGGCAGGTGCTTATGGTTTGACGGGTGACATTCAAAATCTAAAAACAATCTTAGATCATATCCTGTAAGTTTGACACAGTCAAGGTTCCAGTGTCTGTCTCTTCCTTTTGTTTTGTAAACGTTTGTTTTAATTGAATTCTTGTTGCATAATTCATATCCTGTTGTTGGCAGTTGGCTGCTTTGTAAGACTGTGACTCTTGTTTTTTTCAAACTTGCTTTATTGTTCTTTGGTGCACTCAAAGAGTCCTTTTCAGAAAGAAAAAAAAAAGCATGCGGTTATGTGTTGGTTTCTCTGTTCGTGAGAATTGTAAAAGAATGAGGAGAAGGAAGTCCATTTGTGCTGTGAAAATGTGAACTCCTCGAGAGGTTTATGGCAGAGTGATGGGGGTCTTCACTATTAATGCCCCTCCCATTGTAAATATCCTGTTTAGATTTCTTCACCAGAGCTCAACCGGAGCCAATATGGTTTAAATGAAAAGCAGTGTGACTTTATAAAAATAAAATGAAATGTTTTTGAAAGCGTTTTATAGAGCGATCATAAAGGGTTTTCAGTAGTAGAAAAAAGAAAGGCCAAAAACATGAAAAAGAGCAAGGAAACACTGAGAACTAACTAGAGGGCAGACAGGGTTTAATAGGATATGCGTCAGGACAGGTACTAAATAACAGGAAAGGACCAGGGGTGTACACACTTTGTTAAGAACGGGTGTGTTTCATGACAAGTCTAAATTTGATCAACAATGTTTGGTACTGAGAATACATTTTTCAAAGGGAAATCAGCGTGAGATTGTTTCCAAAGTGAGGTAAACGGAAAATATCAGTCCCCTTATCTGTAGTCAATTGGCTTCTTATTATAGCAAGCTTTGTAAAAAGTAAAAAAATTCTCTAAGTAGTGACAGTTAACAGTTTGTAAGATAAACTGCCAGCAAAGCAGATTTTTTTTTTTTTTTTACTGAATTTTGACTTTAGGAATACAAATCCTCTCAAGCTCATTATCTGCATAGTCACTGAAATTGTGTACAGAATTTCATGAGACTTTTGATGCAGTTTTTTTTTTCTGTATACAGTCCATGCTGCTACATTAAATAACATCAGTAGAGGCTGTAATATTTAGCCATATCAGCTGGAAGTTATCAGTCTATTCTAACTCTGCTTATAGATGATAAAAACCTTTCTATTTTGCAATAGTTTATCAAATATGATCAGTAATAACTGAATACCACCCTGGAAGAGGCCCTAGTTTTGCACATTATACATATTCCGTCGTGTCAGACTAAGGCAACATTCACACAAGGCTGAAAACTGCATCTGTACAGAAAAGTTTTAGAGTAAAAAAATATATATATATATATATACATAAATGGAGGCCTGCAGTGGACAATTGTTTTTCTGTGTGTTAGCATATGCAGCTTGAGGCAGCATTGAGTCCCATCTTTCTTTGCATGTATGATCCTGGAAACTTATAGCCTGTTTAACATTTAGATCTGTCTGGACAAAGAGTTAAACACTTTAAACTTTCCCAAACTAGGAGCAGGTTTTCGATGTAGCCAGTTTCATAGATGCTTCTTTAGGAGGGGACTCCCTTACTGACCAAGAAGATTATAGAATATGCCCTGAATCCAGATTTGTCATGATGGGCCTAAGGTGTCCACCTTAGGCCCATCATGCTAGACATGCTAGACATGCTAGACATGCTAGACATGCTAGACATGCTAGACAAGCCCATAGACATAGAACATAGACATGCCCATGATGCTAGACAAGCATCCCAAAGGCTTTATTTGCATTTTCTTTTCTATGTTCAGTATGAATTCAGCTTTTGAAACTTGAACTAGAGATGTCCAAATGCTCTTTCTCAGCTTCTATTTTTCAGATCAAATACCGTCCAAATTCTTTTAAAAATGATCAATAGCACTATAGTTAAAAAAAATAAATTAAGCACTTGTACCAATCCCTGGCAAATGCCGCCCGGGCAGTGAGCCATAACAACTTTATCAAAGACTGGCACTGTGGAGGAAAATATTTATGTGCATTTCCAGAAGTCATTTGGAATTTCTCTACAGCAGGCCTATACTGTATAGTCAGCTACTAAGTGGACTGATAGGGCCAGCAGCCTCTGCCAGCGTTACATCATGTATCGATACCAATGTTGTTCAGTGAAGGAAACTGCAAAACAAAAAACCTCTAGTTGACTTTAAAAAAAATAATTATATTAGTTTAGATGCCAACCCCCAATCGCACCCCACCCACTAGCCATTAGCTTCCCTCTACATCAGTTCATGTATAGTAATACCCCACCTTACATCACACCTACTCACTCAGCAGACCACAGCAGCTCCCTAAAATAAACTCACTCAAACCAGACTCAGGTTCACATAGCCATACTGAGCCCCATTAGGCACACAGCTTTTCCTGCCCTGAAAATTTTAGCATATCTACAGACACTTTCAAAAAAGGACAAAAACATTATTTTAACTAAAGCATTTTAATTATTTTATAGTCTGTTACTATTTTAAATTTTATTTTTGTATTTAATAATTGTTTTAAAACTCCCATTTGCACTTTAGATTTTAAACTTGTTGTATAAAATAAAATGTATTATTATTATTATTATTATTATAACTAAAACTACAGTGGAAACAAATTTATTTTGTGAATGCATTTGCTAAAAAGGTTTTAATAAATAAAAATGTTATATATCCCATTCTAGTTAAATATCCTATATCTGTCTGTCAACATTTCCCGTAGGGAAATGTTATTGTTCCTCCTCTAAGTAACCAAAGGGTTGTTTTTCCTGCTAATAATGGCCCCTGCAGCTTTCTGCTTGTTGCTGACATAAGCAGTTGGTAGCTTTTAAAGGGATAGATCAGGATGTTCAACAGATGATCTGCTGTTCATCACTGAAACTAAAAGTAAGTCCAAGGGAGCAGGGGGTTGGGATTATGGACCAAATGGACTTCAATCAATGAAAAACAACTATAGATGTTTGGCTTTTGCTAATATATTTTACCAGTTATTAACCCGTTTCAATTTCTGATGTAAGTTACACATAAGCTGATGATTGTTCACTTTCAAAAAGTAACAAAGGCTGAGACACTGGCATGTAACTATTTTAAAAGCTGATGATAATCTACTTCCCACAAAGTTCTTGAATCTCCTCTAACTGAAGAGTTTAAGGTTATACAGACTTAATTATTGGGAGTTATTCTCATAGTTAGTTTAATGGATGAGAACTGTTATGGAAATAAGGGCCCTTTCATATACAGCTCCCTTTGCTTTGAGCCAGCTGCAGAAAGACCTAAAGCTTCATGACTTGGTCTCACTGGGTGTTTTTAAGAACATGTTGGAGGTTCTGCTGATTTCTTGGCCAGAATACCTTTGAAACGAAGATTATCTTTATATTAATTTATTATTTATAAGCTTCTGCTGAATTAACCACCCAAATGTGATTAGTGTTAAGAGAAAATATATTGGATGTGGTTGTATACAGTCAAAGTCCGCTTTGATGTTGGTTAAAACAAAATGACATGGACTAAACTAAGACACAAAATTAATTATTTACCAGGGATAAGGCATGACCTGTTCGCAACTTTTTAACACAACCTAACATAAAAAGATATGAACTATCCAATAAAGTCTTTGCTAAAGTCTGAACCACATTTTTTATTATGAAATTATTTTTTGGTTAAAATATATATATAATAAACAATATAAATATATATTGTGGGATTTATGTAATGCTAACTGATTTTCTCTCATTTTCTTTGTACAGAGTTTCAAAATCCACTGCAAGTCCCTCGACCAAGGGTCCGCAGTCACTTGACTATCAAAGTGCAGTCAAAGTTGACATCGAAATCATGGCCCCCTGTCCATGGCCTGAAACCTCCTGTCGCCCCCAAACCCAGACCTCTCTCTCAGCCTCACCTACAGGGAAACACAGACTATCAGCAGAGACTCAGCAATGGAGAGCTGTCTCACTCTGATGGAGAGATGGGGGATCTCCTTGAAATCTCTGAGGAGAATCACAATAAAGAAGAGAGAAAAGAGGTGGAGGGAGGGATTACTGACAACAATGCAAGAGAGAGTGACAAAGAGGACACTGAAGGTGGAGATACTATGGTGGAAAGAGACAAAGAAACAGAAGTATTTGAAAAAGATGCTGATGTGGACAGCATAGCATCAGATGACACGATCAAGGCGGATGATTTGATTGACATCACAGAGGAAGAAACAACCGACAGTGACTCCGTTCAGCCTGACGGTAGTGATCACACTGAAGATGAGAGTACAGTAATGCTAATAAATCCTCCAACGGAAACAGAAATTGAGGAAGGAGAAGGGGTAGATAAAATCAAAACTGGCTATGACTCTACAAAGCACATAGATGAACACGAGGAGCCACATCTTGACCAAACACAATCTTCTAATGATTGTTGCGCAAACGATGATCTTGGACTAAATGAAACCACTGAGCTGCACAGTGACTTTTTCACAAATGAGTCTGAGTTGGAAAATGGCAGATTTGCATATGGATTCAGCATGCTTCCAACCGTTACTGAGGAGTATACCTACGATGTGATCGGCCCCACAGATGATGCCAGTGATACATGTGAGTCATGTGACACAGTGGAAACAGGGGACGCAGAAGTCTGGCAACCAGAGCGAGCTACCAAGGACCTCTCAGGGTGTTTTCGATTCACATCCAGCACAGAAGATGTTTTTGGGCCTTATTCTGTAATAGAGGCGGTTCCAGGAGATATGAGTGGCACTGCTGATCCTGAGTGGGGCCCTGGAGAGGAAGAAAAATCTTCATCAGCAAATGAAGCTCAAACGCAGGATGCCTTTGACCAGGAACCTTACTATGTGTCATCAGATGATGTGGACAAGCTTGAAGAGGCACAAGCCAACTCAGAAGAGCTCCGTATTGAGGAGGTCACAGAGCAATCTTCTCAAAATAAAGACAAAGCTAAAGACAATGAGTCAGCAGATGAATACGCTGACATTGATAATTCAGTCTGCCTAAAAGATGAGAATGTTGAGCAATCTGAATGCGTGTCATCAGAGGATTATGTAGAGATAGGTGATGAGGATGAGGAAGAGGAGCAAGAAAAGAAACATATCAGAGTAAAAACTGCAAAAGAGAGGACAGCTCAAAGGGAGCAAGCTTTAAGCGGCCAGAGAAAAAGCTGTCAGCCTCGTCTCAGATTGTGCAACATCACAGTGCCAGCAGACTTAGACCTTGGCTGCACCCCGGAGCTCACCAACAGGGTGGTGTTTGCCCACACAACCGAAGCCTTTGAAGAAGACATTGAAGAACTGGACTGCCATATTGTGCCTTATTATGAAGACACGGATTCAGACAGCGATGAGCATATTTATGTAGAGGTTGGGTTTGAATCAGAAGGAGAGAATTTCATGCCTTTTGACCGAAAAACTATAGTTACACGATCACGGTCCTATTCTGGAAAGGTTTCAAATTATGTTCCAGAAACCGTACCAGAGGAGACAGGGACGGAGACTCATGACTACTGCACTGTACCAGAGGACAAAACCAATGAACCTCTTAGTCCTTCACCTCAGCCAACAAGTAATTGCATAACTCCTTCTACAAAGTCTCGTCGCTTCTTGCTTTCTTCACGGTCTGCTGATGGTCCAGAATTATCCTTTTTTACCTCAACAGAAAATGACCAGTCACATAAGAATGATATCAGGATAAAGAGAAAAGATGACACACTTTCCCTTCCATGTGTCATAACTTCCTCTGGAAGCTTCTCCCAGCGAAGTCATCAGTCATCAAGTGGTGTTTCTACACCAACTTCTCTAGCAGACATACCTCCACCTTTTGAGCTGGTCCCAATTACTAAGAGACCTGTTACCAAAAGTTCACCATCCCTCTTGATACAGCATGAGGCAAGCGAGACACCCAAGAAGAAGAAGTCTTCATTTAAGCGTTTTTTAGCATTCAAGTTTAAGAGGAAGACAGAGTCTAAAGGTTTCAGTGACGGAAGTGTACGCTCTTCACGATCGTCCTCTGAGTCTAGCCATCATGGCATGAGAGTTGTTGACCTTGATCGTCGCAGTAATGGTAGCTCATCTCAGCTTCAGTCCACCATGGTCAACCCCCAGCAGCATATATCAAACCATCCATCCTCTTTTATTCTCAACAAAGATCACCAGAGGAGGAAAGGAGACCTCAAAGCTGATGGCAAGACCGTCTCTAGAGTGGAGTCCTTCGAGGAGCGCTCTCGTCGCTCCATTATGCCACTTCCAATGACCAAACCTCGCTCCATCTCTTTTCCAAGTGCAGATACCTCAGATTATGAAAACATCCCAGCAATGAGTTCTGACTATGAGAACATTCAGATCCCAGGAAGACCCACCAGATCCCACACAGTTACAGAATTTTTTGAAAATCCGAACCGCACCATAGTTGTGTCCAATGAAAATGATGGCTATGTAGATATGAACAGTTTCCCTGGGATTGACAGCAAGCCGTTGACATCGAAAGCAGACTCTGAAAGGTAGGAACAAAGTATAATTTTCTGATTTCCTCTTACCAATCTGACTGTGTGATATTATCGAATTGGCTCTGTTAAGATGATGTGTTGTGAATTCCTGCTATATAAATAAACCAAATTAAAATTTATTGAATTTCAACAGCTGCAAAAAGATTAGTTCAAATTAAACTCAGTATCTGGGGTAATGGGGTAAAAAGCGCCTTTCTTTTATATAAAAGCCTGTTTTTTTAGGTTTTTACAGAACAATGTAACGTCCAGTTTAGTAATCATTTTGTGTGCTCTAATTACTTTAAAAATGTTATCTATCTAGATATTTCTTACAAATACACATTTTTCAATATCAAATGGATTTCTTAACCTTAAACATTTGATGATTAGGCATTTATGGTCATATTCTGTATGCATTATTAATGAAAGACAAGGTAGAAATGCCCAAAAAATACTTGAATGTCACCATATATAAAACTCCAGGTTTATATAAAACATAATTACTAATTTGTCGTTAATCTTCTTAATTAAAAAAAAAATGTTTTTGTAGGTTATTTGTAGGAACCATGTTAAACAAAGGTTTGTACTCTAATAATAATTCAGGTTTTGGCAAAGTTGGCCATAGGTGTATGTTTGGACACCCCTGTAAAAAAATATCTAAATCCACCTGGGAATGTGTGAGCAAATATTTTTCTATCCTTTTTCACTCTTGCTATTATGTTCTTCTGTTGTGGATTTTTTAAGTTTTTTGTTAGTTTTACAAAGGATTTAACACACAATAGTAACCTTTTAAAAGGCCTCATCATACCACAAAATATTTCCTCAAACATGTTGAAATTGGTCTTCACTTTAGTCAGCGAGGGTTTCAGGCTTGTCAGATAGATCCCGTATTTGCCCAGGCTTTTCTTACTGTTTATTTTTGAAGGTACACTTAACCTCTTAACATCCACCTAATTTTGGGAAATTCTCGCCTATTTTGCTTACCCAAATGGAAAAGCAAATAACTGTAAGCCCAAATTACATATGCAATACATTATTTGAAAACTAAAAATCTCTAGTTTCTGAATATATGAATATAAATAAGTGCCAATAAAATTGGGTGATTAGAACACAGACCAAGTTGCATGTGTTCAAATATGACTCAAAGCTGTTTTTTTTATTCTCTGAAATGACAGGTCTTTTTTGAACTGAGCCAAATGAGGCTTTACTTTATTAGCTGTTGATTAGCCCTTTCCTCTTAGAATGGGAAATCGTATTTTGCATTTAGTTTAGTTATCTTCATATGGCATTTATTTGATTATTTGAAACATTTACAAATGACAAACAAAAAAATAAATGAATAGCACCCCATTGTGTAGTACAGTCAAGCCCCTTGAACAGGTCGGCAAATACAACCTGATTGAGTACAGATGGATCTCTCTTATTGGAAAGTGTCCTGTGTGAGAAACAAGCAGCCTGCTGGGTTAGGCACCAATGGCTTCGGAAAGATCAAAAGCTCTTCTGGGAGAACACATCCCTCTTATTTATTTTCTTTTTACTTGGATCCAGAGGTCAAATCTGGTTTTGCTGCTTCCATGCAAGACTGATTTAGTAGATCAGGTACCGGCAGGCAGTAAGGTAGCTCACTGAGTGCAGCTTCTGCACATTAGCAAAAGTCATTATGGATGCAATTAAAAGTGACAAAATGGGTGAGGGGGTTCTTTCACACATCGAAGTGGCGGAGGATAAGAGAAAATGTGAGAGCACCAGAGGAGAGAAGAGTGTTAATAGAAAAAGGCAGATCAATATTAAAAACAAGGTTTGTAGTGATAAAGTAGAGTATTGGATTGCCTTGTATGAACAAAGAAAAGACAATAGAAGCAGTTCTAGTGTAATTCCTCTACTATGCCATGCACTAGTGTTTAGGAGGTTTTTTATTAAAGTGGCTCTCTCCTGAGTCCTTCCCTTTCACTGTACTCTTGAGGATCTGCAAGGTTTACTGCAGTGTGTGATGGAGTGGAGAATCGCCACATTGAGACTCTACAAAAACATCCAGGCTGTGATTCAGTTACTCTAGAAAATAGCATTTAGTTTAACCTTTTCTTGTCCTTTGGTTCCTTCATTGTTATTCACACATTATTATTAAAGTACCATTACAAATGTCAATATCACTGTCTTAGATTATGATAGCATGTAATAAAACAAAAAAGTGGCATATAACTACAAACAGGATAAAAAAAAAAAAAGAAGAATTGCTTATTCTTCCTAACAGTCACATTGGATGGAGATCATATGTGAACAGTATTTTTAAAGTCTTGTCACAGATTCTCCAATTTATTTTAGGACTGAAATTTTACTTGGACCTTCTGACAGATTGATTTGATTCGATGACATTTAGGATTGTGATCTCAGCCCTAGTTTTAAGTCTTTTTTGAGCCTGTGAAATATTTTGTCCATTATTATCCTGCATTTAGTATTGTTGCCTATCCATGCGTCTCTTTAATGCTCTCTATTATGGCTGAAGAAAAGGGATCCCATAATATGATGCTGTCAATACCATAGGATAGTATATTTAGTGTGATGTGCAGTATTCAAAGCACTTATCATGGCCAAAAGATAAGTTTCGGTCTCAAATGACCAGAGCATCTATTTCCAAATTTTAACCCTATCTACTATTTGTTTTACTGGGAGTTATTGTGGTGAAATTTTATGAAATCTTGCCTTGCAGCAAGAAGGTTCTGGGTTCAATTCCTGGCTGGGGGGTCTTTCTGCATGGAATTTCCATGTTCTCCCTGTGCACGTGTGGGTTCTCTCCAGGTACCTGGGCTTCCTCCCACAGTTCAAAAACATGACTGTTAGGTTAATTGGCTTCTCTTAATTCTCCATAGGTGTGAGTGTGTGTTTGAATGGTTGTTTGTCCTGTTTGTCTCTGTGTTGCCCTGCGATAGACTGGCGACCTGTCCAGGGTGTACCCCGCCTCTCGCCCATTGAGATAGGCACCAGCACCCCTAGCGACCCCAGTAGGGATGAGCATGTCGGAAAATGGACGGATGGATTTTAGGAAATTTCAGTGTCTGGATGACCCCAGAGTCTATGTTGTTGGTGTTGGGGATCACCCCTCCCAGGGATTCTACTATTCTGCTGGGGGTCTCCTACCCATGTTGGAAACAACAGTTAAACCTAAGGGGTGGGATCGGGAGGAACGGACCCCCAGCTCTGAACTCGAGGGGTGTTTCATTGTAGGAGCTCTATGCAACCTACGTAGTGTGGATTGTGGTGAGGGTCTGCAGGGAATGTCTGGTGAAGCCCTTGGTCAGGGTTGTGTTCAACTCCCACTTCTGGGAGAGCTTTATCCGCAGGAGGCTGGAGACATGGAGTCTAAGTAAGCCATGTTCTCTGCCTCTATTGCCGATGTGGCCCGCATTGCTGTGGCATAAGGTCTGCAGTGCCTGTCGTGGCAGCAATCCCCAAATTTTGTGGTAGAAACTGGCATTAAGGGATGCTGTCAGGCTGAAGCAGGAGTCCTATCGAGCCTAGTTGATTTGTGGGACTCCTGAGGCACCAAGCAGGTATTGTGAGGCCAAGAGTTCTGCTGCCCAAGCAGTTGCACAGGCAAAAGGGAGTTTGGAGAGGCCTTGTACTTCTCACATATTTATACTGATGCTCCAGTTTGTTTTGCTCCATTCCAGATAACCTCCCAAAATGTACTGCCATCAGCAAATTGCCAGTGAGTCCAAGATGTATTCATACTGTTTCAAGGCACTTTATGTGTTTTAGCCTTCTGAACCTTACCTTTAGTCAGAAGATCCTTATCCACCCTGTGCAGACACTTTATCTTCTAAAGATTGAATCAGTGCACCTTGTTTTGTCATTCAGATTTCACGCCAGTAAGAAGAATGCCAAACCTATCAGTCTATCCTGCTTCTCTTTACCCACATTCCCACCATTGGGGCTCATGTTACTAGGACCACTGAAACGCCGCAGGGCAGATATTAATGTTTAGGTTTTATAGGGCATATATTTGTGCATGAGTGTACTAACTGCAATACCCTTATAGTGTTTCTATCCTTTTGTGAGTAGATATTTAATATAACCCTTCAAATCTTGACGCTGCTGCAGTCCCAGACCACCGATATGACGATGACAGTGATTTATTAAGAATGCATTCAAGGCAGCATGGTCAAAGACCCTCAGAGTAACAAGTTGATTTTTGTGAAAGCAGCAACTGAATAGCCTCAGGGAGCTGCTCTCAATTGCCTACAGCCACAGACATGCATTTTAAGGAGAGTTACAAAGCTGCTCTCCACCATGGTTGCCCTGTTTCTCGTGGTGTGATTAATGTATGCCAGCATTAAGATGCCACATTAGCACACACTTTCAGTCTAAGTAAAGAAACATGGTCATTAGCAACACACTAAAGTGTGGAATGCGTAGAGAATGTGTGTCATTATTTCCCAATCCTAAACAAGGTGTTTATATGTGGGTCTGTGAATCACATACCGTATGCATATGTGCAAGTGGTCAAACCTGCAGCTCTGTGCTGTTTTATCTAAAAAATGATGCTCTGGGTAAAGATGCTAGGTCAGCAAAAGTGTTCAACTGAAGCAGCAGCATATAAAGACACCACAAAGAAATATAGGAAAAAAACAGTTAAAGAAGAAAAGTTTGAGATTCTGTGATTTTGCGCAGCTAAGATGGTATTTTTTGTTGTGGTGCTGCTAACATCTTGCATCTTCAGTTCAGCAAGAATCTCTTTAGTTTGAATTATGACAAAGCCTTGGTATGGCCTTTAAAACACCGCCTACACCCACTGTTTTTTTAGCATTAGTAGTGATGAGGGAGCCATCTTAAGTACATTGTTGTTCTGGGTGGTATGCAGTGCGGTGGGCAGGGTGTGTCTCTGGCTAGCCAACACTGGTGCCAGTTGCTCTGAGGTCATTAACAGGTCATCCCAAGGGAGGAAATAGCCAGCCAGGAGCTTCCCACCAGCCTATTTACAGGAAATGCAGGATAAGGGTGAGGTGCTGGTGGAAGGTAGAGAGGTGTAGAAATTATATGACAGGTAGGATGAAATGGGGAGGGATGTTTTTTTTGTGTTGGGTTGAGGGTTTTGCTTTCCTGTGAACAAAAATAGGTGCGGTCTAGTCAGGAATGCCAAGTCTGCTGTCGCTGTTGCTTGAGATTACCAACAACTGCTGCTTTTTCTTCTCAAATACAAGCTAAAAGATTTATGGGTGTTAGATTTATGATGTTAAAGAATGACTTTATGTCGGCTATAATTTGCCAAATCAAACAGTTCAGGGTTTAAGTTAAATCAGTTGAACTGAACTAATTGTCATCTGGTTTAAATATACTAGGTAAACTCGGATGAATGTTTTAACTAACAAAAATACACTCCTGTGTTCTTTACTATAGAATAAGGAATGTTATTAGCAGTTGAAGAAGTAATTTTAAAATCTGCAGCTAATTCCATGTAAAACATGGGCAGAAACTGAATTGGAATATCAGATATTGATTATGAATTGCCCACAGTGAGTCTGTATTTACAAAATTCTTAATTAAATGTATTGGTGTGAAACTGAATTTTACTAAATTGAAACTGATGATGTGAAAATTGATAAAAATATTATTTAATACATTTTTCTTGAAGCTCTATTTTATGGGATTGAAAATAGAGGATTGAAAATTGGAAAACCCCTTTTTCCTAAAATAATATTTTTATTATTGTAGAAAAATAATTGTTCCTAAAATCATACATTGGTATGTATTATAAACCGTAGCCATCTTTTTAGCTTTTTTTATTTTGCTTTCTAGTCCAATGTAAATTGGCTTTGGAGGGCAGGCATTATAAGCTTCTTGCTTCTGCCAATACACCCTTTTTTCAGACTGTTTTAATTTATGTTATATAGATATATACTGTCATTATTATATACTTGTATGTCTGAAATAAAAAAAAAAAAATTTTTGGATCATTTTAATTTAAATTCCTGAAAAGCTTCCTACAGTATGCAGCTGCATTTAGACCTGGAGAAGAGGAGCCAACAGGAGCATGGTGGATGCATCATGTAAAATGACCATCAGAAAAACTCTCACTTCTGTATTGATTGACTGATCGACTATATTGATTTCACAGTGGAGAAATGTACTCGTTATATCAGCTCAAACGGTCAAAGAAGAAGAATGTGCCAAAGGAAGAAGAAGGACAGCTCTTTTTTTTTGTTTTTCTTAATACTATGATCATTATACAAGGGTATAACACAGGTTGTTTACATGGGTATTTAGATAGATGGATATTAAATTTATAACTTGCATGTCAGTTAAACAAATCATGGGCTAAATGTGCAGCTGCTTCTTGTTCCTGTTTGCTTAAGACCCCAGATTAGCATAGTGTGTAGTACGTATTGTATTGTTGTTGTTGTCTTTAAGACTACATACCATATTAGCAGTCATTATAGGAAAACCCCTATTTGCTTTTGTAGACAGTTTGTTTGCCTGAAGTTTCTTCTGCATGTCATAAATTTAATACAAACCTGAGAGTTTTGCTGCCTGTCATTTTTGACTTGATGTGAATCTTTGTGTTCAGTTATTCTTTTCTTTCTCTAGGATGTGGGAATTTTACAACTGAAATTGAATTCTAAAACTGAAAGGGAAATGAGTTAAACTTAATTTTCAATGCAATAAAATGTAATTTCAAATACAATTAGTTCAGTTTGAAATCATTAAACGCTAAGGATGTGCCAAAATGAAAATATCGGCCGATAGTAGTATCAGATATTTTTAGAGCTGTTATGGTCCATAATCAATGACTCATCTTGCCAAAAGGTTTTTTTTCTCCATTCCAGGAGGCAGCTTGCCTCAGCATTGGGTCTGTATGCTGCTAAAAGATGAACTTCTATCCTTGTCTTAAATTACAAATTTTCCTTACTTATTTTAAGACCTCCTCAGTCTTCATAGACTAATACGTTTTGCTTAGTGGTGGTACTGTCATTATTTTTATGTTTTTGAATATTTAGATTTTTATTATATATATGTATTTGTTTCATCCCTGTAAGTTATATTTTCTAGTTTATATTTTCCAGAAACAGGTCAGTGCCGCTGCAGGACTGCTTGGCCCCTGTTATGGCTCTTGAACTAAGAACATAAAACTCAAAGAAATCTTATGATGATTCCGCTGGCACAGCCACACTAACTGATTGGACCCTCTGATATATTTCATTTTCACGTTTCGGGTTATATTTCTACTATGATAGAAAAAATCCAGGTGACACACTTTTATTTTTAGTCATATTAAGACAGGGTCACATTTTTCATTTGCAGCTCACTTAATATGTTAAATGATTTAGTATTGCCCTGTTTTTACTTTTTAACACTATTTTTTTATTTTGCCGGCATGAAACAAAAACTGGCACCACCCTGGTGAACTTAGTCTTGAATCACTACTGACATTTTCTGTTGTCTAGTTTATTAGTTATTTGGCTCAGACACTAAGAAAAACAGCAACTGATACTGCTACCAATATGTGAAGGTAATGCATGCAGATTGTTTTCATGATTTTATTCATTAATCTTAACAGACATTTTGAGCTGTCAATCAGTGCAAGCAGTCACCTTAGTGATCTGGCTGTTGACACTCCTGGAGCTGAGATGAGAAGTTTATAGTTTGGAAATAAAAAGCGGCGGCCTAGTGGTTAGGGCATAGAGCTTGGAATCATGAGGTTCTGAGTTTGAGCCCCATTTCCTGACAACAATTAAACCCACACTGCTCCCCGGGGCGCCCCACAATGACAGCCCACTGTTTCCCAAGGGGATGGGTTAAATGCAGAGGTAAATTTGTAAGATCAATAAAAATGTGAGATCAATAAAGTTAGATTATTATTATTAAAACTCTAAAAATATAGAGTGTACAGTCTATATGTTTACTTTCTGAAGGTTCCTTTACTTCTACTATAGTGATTAAAAAATAAAAAAACAGGTAAGGTCATTCTCTCCCTTAATGTGTTGCTGATTGATGTCTGATATTTCTATTTAATTTTTTAAATTTTATGTGAGATTTTTAGGTTATCTCATTTTAAACTATATCTGTCATAAAATAAAGTCAGGAAAGAAACTTACATTAACAAAGCTAGCAATTTCACAGAGAAGTTGTTTATTCAATCCCTTTGTCAAAGACTAATTCATGTTCAACTCTAGAAACACCACAGGCTTTTACCAAAAATCAAATATTGAAATGATACAATCCTCAGCCCTAAGCTGCAACCCACCATGTAGTAGAAATGTTATTATTCTTAATCTATCCCAATCCGACCACATGTAAAATGGCAGATATCATAAAGACAACTCATTTTCCACACAGTCACCCCCACAGCAGACAACACATAACCTTCCTCAATAAAAATAACACTGCAACACTGCCTTCATGTTCCTAATCCCCCATTAGCGTCCCATTCTTCTACAGTTAGCAAGCCAATGAACCAACACTATTAGCCTATTTTTGTCATAATGGTGCCATTATAAGTAGAAAACGCCTTCTTCTAATATATATTTTGATACGGAGTGTTTACTTCAATTGAATTACGTATTACAAGCACCATCACATTTCTGGAAGGCTTGTGGAGTACATCTCTTTTACCAGAGTCATTGTGCCTGCCTTTAAATTTGCCACAGTAGATTTAACTTTGTTGTGTTATCAACACAGTCAGCTGGCATAATAACTTTGCTTTAATAGTGTTTTCAAGAGGCTTCTATTTTGCTGTTCTCCAACCTAATTTTTTTCCTAGTTTTACAATAATGGAATAGTAATGCCAGCCTGTTTTTCAGCTATCTGAACAACATCTTTGTTGAAACAGTCTTATGAATAATGAAGGACTGTGATACTGTTTTACGTTGAAGATGAAAATGTGAAGGTGAAAGTCCTCAGAGAAGTTGCTCTTGGTTATTTGATAGATGATACAATAAATCAGAGCTGCAGAAAGACTTTTAAGAAGAGCAATTCCTTGCAGTCCACTTTCCTTCGCAACAAGACCTGCAAGCCTGACCTGACTACTTCGAGGTCAAACATGAGTAATGGGCCATAGGTGCTTTCACCAGCCCACCCAATAAGGCTGTTAGGTACCTGTATGTATGTGTGAAAAGGAAAATTTGAACTACAGAGAGACATTTGTGAGGGATGAGAATTTTTGAGAGGGAATTAAGTCCAGAGGACTCAAGTCTATTTGTCAATTCTCAAAAACATTTATTTTTAATAAGGCAATGCACTGGGCTTCCTCTGATTTTACAGCAGCTCCATATTTATGTAAGAACCATTAACCTATTCCTGTTCCATCGCAATATTATGTCTTTTGTTGTGATGTGATGCTGTCAGACATATTTAACGGATCATAATGGACCAGAGGACGTTGCTAATTAGTGCATGTTGCATTTAAAAGGGATTACACGAGAAATCTTTAGCAGCATATCCCCTCAGCTCCTGTAGCACACAACAGGATTTGAGACAACGGTGCCACCTCCTCAGGAGCCAATCAGGAAAGGGATTATCCTTCAAGCACTGGGGGACTCTTTATGAAAACTGAAATGCTTAGGGACACTCACAGGAAAAAGAAAAACATACATTTAGAAGGAACTGGGAATTTAGCACTGTGTGGATGTATCCTGTGGGAATCCAGTGGCCTTTTATTGTAAATCTGTGTTTGGTGTTGAATGTCTTTTATGCTACTTTGCATTCCCTGCAGAAATAGGTGTCCACCTATATTGTTAATGCAATGCTCCTTAAGGCAGCCTTTGCTATAAAAGTTGTTTCCATAAAAGGCTTTGTTATATTAAATGTGTATTTTTATTTCTTGCGCAGTGCCTACACCGAGCCTTTCCCCATGAACCCAGTCTCTGCTGGTCTGTCAGCAGATGAAGACCAGGGTCGTACCTCAGAGGAAGAAGATGGGTCTTTGGAGCAAAGCTATGACCGGCAGGTGAGTGATATGGGTTAGAAAAATGGTTGGTTGGCGTCCGCCAGTTATTTAAGCATGGTTGTTTTATTCTGATATATACTTTGATTATATGTATTTTATTTATTTTTCAATGGCAAGGTACCAAACATATTGATATATTCACAAGTAACCATGATATAAATATATCAATTCAAGCATGCTTAAGCTAAAGGCAAACAGCAATATTGTCCTATAACATAGATAACGTTTTTATTTTACATGTAGAAAGTATAGCAGCTCAAGACCACCAAAAAGGCACTACTTACCTTGACTGTATCTATGGGCATTTCTTTATGATATATAAGTTCCTGCATCAATAAGTTGCAGGTAGTAGCTCCGGAGGACTAGACTTGAGTACCCCTGCACAGCCTCATGTACGTACATACTCTCCAAGCACTTTGCTTTAACAGGTTAGATGGACCTTGAATTCCCCCCTAATGTTTGTACAATGAAGAGCAGACTTTATACAGTAGCTCAAACATGGACCCCACCCATCCTGTTGCTGTCACAACAATAACAACGCTTTGTTCTGATCTTATAAAGTGCATTTCCTTGTTTTCTTTCTCTTCAAAGGAACGTTACAATAAGTTGGACTTAAATTTCCAGAAGGAAGGGGCTGTTTGTTTTGATAATATAAAGGCCACTGTCCCTTTAAGGGGAGAGATTGCCTCTAAAAACAAACATTGGCCACCTTGGTGAAACCGCTGTTGTGCTCTTACTCTTATATTTTGAGACCTAGCAATTAACCTCTAAATCAATTGGCAGTTTTGTCATTGCAGCCGTACATACAGCCTCTCATAAATAATACATAAGAATTTAAACTCGTTCAATTTAGGAAGGCTTTCATATCCATGCTCCAAAGTAATGAAATAATCAGTCTTATTTTGACAGAACAAATCTGGGGAAAGAAAGTCATTTTGGTGTTTTGTCCGCCTGCTTAACAGCTGTGTAGATGTGGCTATTAATGTTTGAGAGGAGTAAGTGCCCACAGAGAGCCTTTAAACATGAACCTTTTTCATTTATCTCCCATCGTTTTCCCTCCCTGTCATGCAGATTGATGGGCGTTCTCGAGCGTTCTACATTGCCAAAGAACTGGTCGACACAGAGAGAATGTGAGTGCCTACGTTTAGGGGTTAACCCAATTACATCAGTTCACCTATTTTTGCTTCTTTTTTTTGCATTTGTTTTTGGTTAACTTTTCATATTTTATCATGTTACAAACCACAGATTTTATACTCAATGATAATTGTTGTAAATCTTTCATTCTTAACTCGAATAATTTTCTGAATTTGCAATTAACATTATAAAAGACATTTGATGGGTAAAAATGTTCTCTCTACAGTTTGTTCATAATTTTTTTAATACTCTTGTATTTGCAGACATGTTAGTGCCCTGAAGCACATTCACGAGGTAAGGAAACCTCTACTTTATCAAAAAATTTGTCATATGGACCTAAAAACAGCTTCTGCTTATGTATTTTCTTAAAAATCTGCTTACTGGATCATATCCTGTGAGTGCGTCACATCCAGTCTCCTTCTTCTTCCCCACCTCCTCCCCTTGGTAATGCTCTGTCCAGCTTTATCAGTGTTGTTGCAGCCATGTTTACTTCCTGTTCTTGAAAAAACTGTCATGTTGTGCTCCAATGTGGTCAGTTGTAGAATGACGTAAGGTCGTCTTACCATGAATCCCTTTTGCATGTGTTTTTGAACAAGGTAGAACCCCCTTTTAAAAACACTGCTCCTGGTAAGTGTCCCTTAAAGGGAGCTGATCATTCTAAAGCACACAATTTAAGTTTGAAGGTGAGATGCAACAAAGTGAGGAAAACCATCCGATACAGACATCTATCTTTTCCATCCTTTCTAGAACGATTCCTGTCAAAACAACATCACATACCTGCAAATCAACAAGGAGAGGGTGACATTTATCTGCTTCATAAAACTGCCTTTTATACTGCAAGTACTACAAGCAGTTGGAATAATTTATGAGGCTTGGTTTGGTCTATTATTCACAGCATTGAGATAGGTAGTATATGTATACACTGATACATCTAATAATGTGATGGCTGATCAAATGGTCAGTATCTGATAGCTTGATTTAAACCAGCATTTCTATTATTCCCATAGAATATCATTTATGAGATATTAGATTTGATTAATTTGAATGTTAACCACAGAAACCCTTCAAATGGCCAGAAACCAGGGGTTTAACCTTTAAGGTCAAACTTACTACCAGTGCTGTTTCCTGCCACAGCACAGGCAGAACCACAGGCCTTGTCTCCATGTGTACTCTGCTAAATTAGGCTTAGATTTAATTAAATTCAGTGAATTTATATAGCGCCAATTCACACCACATCTCTTCTCAAGGCACTTATATAGATAATCCAACAGATTGATTCAAAGTTTCCCATCTAAGGAAAACCAGCTGATTGCATCGACTCATTGACTCAAAAGTAATCCCCCACACAGAGCATGCTTGCAGGGACAGTGGAAAGGAAAACTCCCTTTTAACCAGAAGAAACCTCCAGCAGGACTAGGCTCAGTGTGAGCGGCCATCTGCCAAGGCTGACTGGGGTATAAGGAGACCAACAAAGTTAATGAAGTTTAAAAACAAACCACTGGAATTTGTTTTTCAAGTTTGAAGACATTTCGCTCCCCATAAGGGAAGCTTTCTCAATTCAAAATGTCTGGAGTCAGGTTTGAGTTCCGAGCTTATAGAGTGGCATAAACAAAAGCCTTGTTATAGCTTAGCAAACATGTAAATTGAACCAAAAAAGAAAAAAACACAAAGCCAGGCAGATGAGCTCCGAGCCAGCTCTCATGTCAGAGGATAAAGAGGGCACATACAGTTAGTCACAGTCAGAGAGACAGGACTACACTGAAAAACAGGCCAAGCTCCATCATCCACAAACAAAGGCGTTGATGCCAGCAGTGCAGCTAACACCTCTCTCCAGGATGATGTCACAGCCAAACAGGAACAGACCAGATGAAGCTACTATGATGAGAAAAGGCAGAGAAAGCATATACCGTAGTTAGAGGTTAAAAAAACAAATACTGCAGAATGGAAGAATAGAGATAGCATGATGAAAAGGGGTCTCTATGTCATCCCGCAGCCTAATAAGCCTATAGCAGCACAAATGCAGAAAATAGCTCAGGAACCTAAATATTTTGGATGAGGTATAAGAAATGCAGAAACACTATGTGGTTAAGATTTCATTCATTTTATAGAATATTGTGCAAATACCACAACTCTAATTGAGTAAGTTCACTCATGTTCACTTTAAAAATTTTCATATCTTACATTATAAAGGAATCTGCCAATCGGTTTGTTAGTCATAACATTTTAGTGGAAAAGACCAAGTCATACTTTTAAATTCACCTTTCATCCGAGAAACAATTAGTCTTTTAGATATTATTCTTCTTTGCAAAATGGCTAAGTTTTTTAGGATTCTTGACACAAATTTCCTGCTGGCTTTTGTTCTTAACTTTGACTAGGCCATTTCGGCACATAAATATGCCCTGATCTAAACCCTTCCATTGGAGCCCTTGGCTGTATGACAAAGTGGCTGTCTTAGTGAAAGCGCAGCTTTCTGCAGGTTCTCTCTCTCATATTGCCCTGTCTTTACAGTAGCACCATTCATCTTCTGATCACTTCTGACCAGATTCTCTGCCTCTGCTGTGAAAAAAATCCCCACAGCATAATGCCTAAAATTCCTTGGTTCACAATGTGGATGTTTTTTGGTTGTGTTTTTAAGAGGAGTGCCATATTTATTATGAATCAATAGATTCCTTCTCCTGAGCTTTTGATCTCTGCAGCTCCTCCACAGTTACAAAGGGTGAGGCCTGAATAGAAATAAGTGATATCCAATAAAAGACACCAAGAGAACATGACCAACCATTGACCAACATGATTTAAGACATTAGATGATAATCTGATCAGAAGAAACAAAGGTAGCTGCTTCTCATTTGAAGGTGACCTTGAATGTTTTGCCTTCAGTCTCTTGAATGGCTCCCAGAAATAATTCTGGTTCAGGGTCGTCTTGTTTCTAAAACCTTATGGGGGGGGGGGTTTCAGTTATTAGCCGCTGTTCGATGTCATCTTTAAACTGAAAGTGAGCAATTCAGGTGAGAGGGGTGTGGGGGCCAGCAGCAGTACAGCATGTACAAACACACCGTCTGGGAAAAAAAACAAGGTGCAGCGTTAAGTGAGAGGCACACATGAGCTATTGTTCCATTGTCTGATAACGAATAACAAGAATACAAAGAATTTCCAGACCCTGTCTCCAGATAGGAAGGGAGGCCATGCTCCTCTTCTAAACGACTTTTCCCCGCAACGGCTTCCACATATGAAGCCTGGGCTGTTTCTGTGCTGATCTGTGACCCTTCGACCCTAAAGTGACAGCATCTGAGTGTAACAACTGCTTCACCGAAGGCCTGAGTTACCATAACTGAGTTAATTTTAACAACCTGGATGACAAAGAAAAATAGAACCATGGACTCTCTTTTAGACATCAGCAGACAAAATTTGTGGTAACTCAAACGTGATTGATTGCACAGTTGAATATCTTACTCTGAAGTATCCACTCTCTTGACAATATCTATAAGCAGATCATGACATCTGTTTTATGTCATTGTTTTACACAAAAGTAAAATTGATGAGCCCCTTAGAGACATAAACTTCAGTTCGACTGACAAAGTAGCGTCAGTTTTCCCCACAGCGATGGTCAGAGAGGAAACTAATATTTCTCACATCATGTCACCACTTTGTAATTAATGACCAGCTTTCTGTTTCTTTTTGAGTTCATTTGCTGAGAAGATAGATATCCTCTCTCCTCTTGTTTTTTTTCCCCCTGTCTGCCATAATTCTTCAAATGAGCCTCTTTCGCTTCTCAAACAGCTTCCATTAGTGCCATTTAGATGCTTTATGTTCACTGAATACACTTCAGCTGAGCCAAATTAGCCGTATATCAGCAAATTCTTGGGTTCTTGTCTATAGAGATATAAAAAGTGGGGGTTGAGTACAAAACAGTATTGTATCAGCGAGTTAGGTGATTATGCAGCAACACCTGGTGTGTCGTACAAGCGGGGGCCACCTTTCCTGAATGCCTGAACAGAGCCCAAAGTAATGGGATGATATGAAGGGAGGGTGGCAGGAAGGATGTTTAGGAGGATCTGACCTTCCTTCCATTTTTCTCTTCATTCCCCGTTCCTGTGCACCTTTTATTTCTCCTGCCCTCCCTTCCTCCATCCATCCTCCTCACAAGCACTTCCTTTATTCCCTTGTTTTGCCTTACTGTCCCCCAGCATTGTCTTCTTGAAAAGTCTCTCCTCAGGAATCTTGTTTTTCTGTCTCTCACGCAGGACTTTAGGTCAGCGGTGACTGAGGCAGCAGACGAGGAAGGACAGCCAGTGCTGGACGAGCAGAGGCTGGGGGAGATTCTGAGTGTGCTTCCACAGGTTTACAACCTCCACAGCAGCATCTTGGCTGAGCTGGAGGAGCGCATTGCCAATTGGTAAGAAACATACTGTTAGATGTGGAATCCCTAAATGTTATTGAAAACCAATGATCCCAATAATCTGTAATTTATATATATAGCTATAGATCAGGAGCAGAACAAAAATATTTCAGATGTGCTGGAATTTTCAGAGTTGGTCTTAGAACAGTAGGAAACAGTTGTACAAATACAGTGAAAGCTGAGGTTATTCATATCCTTGTCAGGTTTAGATTTGGTCTGATAGGAAACAAGACAAAAAAAAGTAAAAAGATTTTAAAACAGATAGAGCAACTATAAAAACATTGTTTAAAAATAAGATTTAATTTTTTTTTAAACAGTGTCCTGTCTGGCAATGTGGCAATAAGAATAATTGTCTTTTTGCCAAAAAGAGCCCAACAGATTTACTTTCACAAGTGGAGCAGTAGGGCTATTGCCACAGTGTTCCGCTTGATTTATCAATATAAACTGCTTTATTATATTTATGCAGGGAGTTTTACAGATTATATGGACACTGCAAGTATAAGTAGTATTATTTAATCTGACATGTATACTGTGTTACCTGAAGATAAGAATATGGGCTTTCTGTATGGAAGTGAATCTGTAAGTACCTGGAACCAAGATTACAATTTTTGCTTTTTTTATATTAGGATTATATACACTTTTCAGTGGTTAGTTGAAATAATCTGTATGGGCATTAATTATATATTAAGCTAAACTCAAGTCCAAGCTCTGACTGGACCACTCAAAAATTTTTTTTGTTTCCTGCAACATAAAAAAAATAGTTTAATCTATTCCCTAGATTTGTGGGGGACATTAATACTTTGAGTGTTGTATATGCTCATTTGTCGAGAAATTTGGTATCAAGCGAGTGTTGCCTCGACTATTGCTGCATTCACACAGAGCACGAACCGTTAGTTTCATGTGTGGTAGTAACATGAAGGCATCCAAATTGAAACTTCACTACATTATCAAATCTGCTGGTTGTTGGTTCCACTTTAACATGGAGAGTCCGTGCTGGAGACAATTGAGGACAACGAACCATCCTTTTAGGGCTTAACTAAAGCTTTTTTAGGGAAGCCACCTCCGAAGAACATTCCCCACTTCATCCTTTGTCACCGTTATTTTCACTATCTTCCATTTTTATAAAAGTGCCCTTTCTCTGCCACTTTTCTTCACAGCTAAATCAAATTAGTTTAGATAATTTTTGTTTAATGCTAATATACGGAAGAGTTTAGATTTTTTAAATCCTGCCAATTTCATATTGCCTACTTCCCACTAACGGCGGCTGTCTCACTTCACTGTATTTGCCAAAAACAGCCTTTTGCTTCATTAGAATCTATCTTCACTCTGCCTCCCCGCATTCCTAAAACACCCTCTGCATAGGGATAACTAGGAATTTATTTGCTCTGGATACCAAAGTGGCATTAGGTGTGCTCTCCATCCCCACTCACCTAGTTTCATTTTCACCTTTTGGGAATAATCTATATTCATGGTGTCTAAACTAAATATTAATCTGATACCAATGGTTAATCTGATAACATAGATAAAGTTGATATACTATTATTTGATGGTATCATAGAGACATATAATGTCATCTACTTACTTTTAATAAAACAAAAGAAATCTGTACAGACACCTACTTATAGTTTAAACAACATTTTAATTTCTTATTACAAAAACTGGAAAAAGCTAAATAGCTCAATAAATTGAGTACAGTATATTTTCCTATATGAATTTTTTATATTTATTCAATGTAAAATCTTCACTTGAAAGGACTAATATTTATCATTATTGCTTTTTGTTTCAATACTGACAGTTAGAAATGTAAATAATTGATTAAATGAGGATTTTTGCAGGTTAACTGAAATTTGTTAGGGATTCTGCACAAAGTGTACATTGACAAACTGGCACAGGCAGGCAGAAAAATGACACGAACAGTTTGCTAATCACAGAGAAAATTGCTTGGAGGCTTTAGATTCCTTTAGCATGTAAAAGATTTTATAATTTCACAGCAACCTTTGAAAACCAAAATAATGAAATCCAAGAACTTTCATTGGACTAAAGTATTGACAATGACAGATTATTATGCCATCTTCAATTTCTCCAATGAACCACAGCCACCTCAAAGGCATGTACTGCAGTATATTGTCTGTTTTAAGGACAGTTGTAAATCCAAACAATACACTGACTGGTCTAGTGTCATGTTTTACTCCAATAAATAATGGAACAAATTTTATCATTATTTTCAGCTTTTAGTAAGAAAACCAAATATTTTCATTAGCTTGAGAACTCCATTACACAAACATTAGTTTAGTATAATAATTGTATTTGAATGCTGAAAGCCTGACAAGCAGTAAAAAGGGATTTACAGCTACAGAAATTTTACATGTCACCTCATGGTTTCTTTAATTGTTCTTTAAAGAAGCACCATTAACTCGATTGCTTTTTAATCTTTACTTTAAAGGGAAGAGAACCAGAAGATGGTGGATGTGATCCTGTCCCGTCAGGAGGATTTTCGAGTGTTTGACACTTACATCTCTGAGTATGATCGCAGCATGTCTATACTGGAACAAAGTTGCAGAAACAGCCCAGGTTTTGCCAGCATCGTCAGGCAATTTCAGGTAAAACACTCAGTAGAGATGTTTTACTGACTGGAGTTCCTCCAGTCAGTAAGTTTGTCTTGCTGCTTCCTCTTTATTACATCGCAGATTCATGAGAAGAGGAGTTGTGCGTAAGGTTTTTAATTATCTTCATAAATGATGAGATACATTCATCATCTTTACAGCACCTTTAAATCTCAGGTTCTCATTTTCATTCTTGAAAAAGAAGGTAAATCTTTGTGTGTGTCTCCAGCAGAATGATCTTGTATTGGAAACCATTCAGTGGTTCTTGAATGACATTTTTTGTCCCCCAGCCGCCACTGGGACATAGTGGCATTTCTACTGCCTCTGTAACCCCCTCCCATTCATGGAGCTGACCTTTCTACTGTCATCCTCACATTAGTCTATATTCACTCAGCAATGTACCCATTTGTTTTCTCACTTTAATCTCCTTTTGAAATGACACCATGAGGCTGATAAATTGAGTATGAAGTTTTAAACAGGGGTTATATCTAACATTACAGCCTGTTGCAAATAGTTAAACTAAACTTTATCAATACTTCATATTTGACCATGGATTTCTTTTACTGTGATAACAAGACAAGGAGAAAAAAGCTCCATGCTAAGTAGAGATCCTTAGCTAATATTCATTCTGGACTCCACAAAGCATGCCTGAATAAAAGAGTCATTGAAAAAGGAAAATCATGAGGGGAAAAAAACATAATAAATACTGATTTTATTTGAATATATCCATGTGAAAGTAAGTAGTGATATCTGATGATGACAGCATTTAACATTCTGGGATAAATTAAAGACTGATGTGTGGCAGAAAACCAACGCTTAGCTCCAACTTGTCCTCCAAGGAAATATGATGGTTGCATCATGCAGAACAATCCTTGATGGAAGCCTGTCGAGGTAGCAAAAGACTTCAGACAGGGGATCAGGTTAACTTTCTAGCAGGGGACCAATCCTAAACATGTAGCTGGAACTGAAATGTAATGGTTTTTTAAAATCTGAATAGCTTTAGCTTACCGGTAGTCTATTTTACCTAAAGGCTCTAAGCCAGAGCTACAGTGTATTTGTTCTTTGAGAACCTGCAAAAATCTCCATCTCCAGATTTTTAGAGCTGACAGAAAAATCTGCAAGAAAGGGGATTAAAATTTTGTGTTTTTAACACATTGAAATGTAAAAAACTAAAGGTTATTTAAGTTTTTGTAAGGCATGGCAAAAATGTTAAAACATTGAAACAGCAAATCATGTTGGATGGGAAAAACATTATTTTATAACTGTCATCAAACATGTAAGCTATAAAAGAACATTCTTTGAATCTGAGCTGTTTGTGTTAATGTTTATGTTTAGCAATGAACGTAGCAGCTCTTTGCTGCATTTCTTTGCCTAAATGTATTTAGATTCACCGGCTCCTTGCTATGTGTTGATTCACCCTGAGTGTCTGACATAATGCTTTCAGGCGTTTCTAGTTCATTGAGGAAAGCAAACAGACAAGACGCCAACTGTCTCAGTTCATGAATATTCATCAGCAGCTGTGTCTCCTCAGAGAAACTTAGCTCACTTAGACTTTTGGTCCAAGCGCCACCCCTCTCTACCCTTGCAGCTTGTTTTTTCATTTGAAAACATTTAACTCTTAACACTTAACACTTCACTTCTAGCATCGAGAAACTCATTCTAGGCTTTGATGCTTGTGCTCTTTGGTTGCCTTCTAATTGCTTAAAAAAATATTACTTTGGCTGTTTACTTCTCAGTTTCCACCCGTACAGTAATATGTTAGTGTTATATTATGTCATATCATATCATTGGTTTAAACCTTAGTTTTTGTGTGTGACCTGAACCTGTGCAGAATTAGATGAAGAGAATGAAATAACTCACAAAATATGCATCCACTTAACCCCAGGCTTTTCTGTGAAAATATATCAAAGTCAGACTTAGATGTGGTTTATCTATTTTGAATTACTTTTTGAAATATGTAAACATTCTGTTTACCAATTCCAGCTTTAGTTTTTTTATTTATGTATAATTTGCCAGTTTGTATTATGTTAGTTAAGACACAATCTACATTCTAGATGTGTGCTTGTGTTTCGATATACATACCTTTGCTTATTTCATACAAGGTATACAGTTAGTAATTAGAGCTTTTTTAAGTACATTTATTTGTATAAAATGATCTTCAGTAGTAGTTGCTCAAACTGCAAAAATGGCCTCAGTTATGATAAAGAGGTGATCATTTAAGGGGAACCAAGATGACTACAAAAAGGATTATAAACAACTTCATTTCAGTTAAAATGGACTGCACATGATCGCTGTCTTCTTTTCTATTTGCTCTAGATCAGAGGTTCCTAAAGTTAGGGTCAGGGTGTCTTGGGGGAGTGAGGGGGCCGTGAGATGATTTTCACAATATTTATGATGTGATCCCTGAGGAAATGGACGACAAAAATGTGTAATTTAATAATAAGTAAATCTCCCATTGATAGATATAACATAATAGATGTAACATTTTTTTCATTTATCTAAAACTGCATATCTAAAATATGAACATTGAATATGCAAATACATTATAAAATCCTCAATTGAATAATTCAATTTTCTGTTAAATAATCAAAACTACAATTACAATTTAGAATTAAATAATTTTATGTCAATAAAATTAAGATTATTTATTCTATATTTACAAATGAATCAAGAGTTAAATACCTATATATTTAGAGGAGTTGCCAATCTGCGTCACTGTTATTTTGGGATCACAGGCGAAAATGTTTGAATGCATCCGCTTTAAATACACCTCAGCACTATTCATCTGTCATTGGATTCAGTTCATATGGTTGAACCCCTTGCAACTCAAGTGCAGCTTGAATGGTTCTGAATTTATGAGAAAAGCTGCTAAAAAGTCACTACGCCTGCTTATCTGCTTGGTTTGTTCATATTTCTCATGTGATGTAGCTGGACACACAAAAAACAACAGCTTCACCCATAGAATGATGTTTTAAAACATCGTAACATCCTGAAAGGCAAATATGCTCATTGTCCAAATGGACCATTCAGACATTTATGACCCTTTGTGGATTTCCTGTTTTGTTTTTCTCCTGACCTACAGATTCTGATCTTTACTATTTCCGATTTCTGTCTTCTAAGGTTATTAACAAATAAACAAGAAATAATGAGCTGTAGTAATTTCAACAGATTATTAGAATCCAACAGAAAGTAACAAACTTACAAGATCTTAGCCACTTACACTTCAGAGCATTTATTCCTAACCTTGATTAGTTTTAGCAAACTCTAAACCTGAAATTAACAGCTCTGTTGTTATAGTCTGTGTACATTTATTTTTATTAAAATATCTACACCACTTTGTATTCTCTTCAAGTATTTTAACATGTATATCCCGATGTTTGTGTCCACTTAAAGAAATGTCAGACACCCTTTTGGCTCTGTTTTAAGTCTCCAACCCTTACAGTTTTCAGCACCTTATTTGTGTGCTTACCTTTTCCTGCTACAAGCTAAAGTCCTGCAGTGTAAGTGGTAGTAATTTCATTGTAGATGTGGTGATGACAGTGATGAAGTAGCCACAGTCCCTGATCCGATCAGAGCTCAACCCCTACCGGATTAAAGCCCCCCTCTCAGCAGCCAGTTGCTTGTTTACTGCGCCATTCACAAACATTGGTCAGAACAGTGTTTGCGGTATGTGTGAGCGTATTCGTGCCCTTGCCCATATGTTCCTGATTGTTTCTGCCGGGGCATAGCCACACACAGATTGTTTTGATCCTCTTGAACTAGGTTTATGAAATCCCTTCCCGAGGCTCCTCCGCTTAGATTTATATTCATGCCGTAGCCCAGTGTGTGCGAGGAGCCTGGGAGGAGAGCAGGAGGCTGTGCAGCAGGTGGACAGAGAGCGATGGAGGGAGAGAGCAATGGAGTGAATTCCTTGTAAAGGCAGCTGGGCAATGAGGCAGACAGAAGCTAATTAGAGAAGCAGCCTCCTTTACAACTCCCCAATTAGATCAGCTGTGTGTATGTAGGTGTGTGTGTGTACTCGCAGCATATCAGCTAGCCATAACAGAGGCTGTGAGATGTGTTTTTGAGCGTATGCCTTTGTGCATGAGTTTATCTGTCAGCACAAGGTGTCCAGCTCCTTTTTCTCTCCTTCATTTGGTTTGTTCACCAACAAGCTAATTACCATCTCTGGAACAACACTTCCTCTGAACAAGTGTCAATTGGATGACAATTTAGAAGTGACACTCAGGGCGAGAGGATGTTCTGAAAACAAGTGGGTTTGATAATGAGGAGCTGTTCTACTGTGTGGATCCAGACTCCAGCTCTTGGTTTAAAAAAAAGAAAGGGAGTTTATTTAAGGCGCAACACATCCCTTCTTCTCACAGAGTTGTTCTGTGTTATTTTATCACCAGCTCAATCTCTGTGTGAGTCTGTATATGTGCCAAAGTGTGAAGGGTTCCATCATTGACACTTTTTTATATATGAGGTGTGTCTGTGTGTGTGAGTTTGTGTGTGTGTGTGTGTGTGGAGTGTAAATAAAGATGAACAAGCTGTTTTCCCGCAGGGTGCTATCTCTGCCTGTCTAATGAAGGATAGGACTTCATTGGATTAGAAAAGATGGTGTGTATGTGTGTTTGCATGCACCCCCAGAACCCTGCTGGTCCTGAACCTCTCAGGGCATAAATACCTGTCACAGGCAATTAGATCCTGATTGATTTTTCCAGTGCTCTCTTTGATAGTTCCCCCTCTTTGTCCTTTCTCACCTGCAAATGACTCCACGGAGCTGAAGAATAGGGCTGTTCGGTGGGTTTTTTTGTGTCTGAAGGTCACCCTGACAGACATTTCCCTTCGGTCGCTGATGACCTTGTCTAACAGCAAAGAGTTAAAACAGTGACCCACATAGACACAGAGATGGGGGCTTTCTGGTTGTAACATGGGTATAACTTTAGTTTCTTTGAAGTGATACAATTTTTTCGTTTGTTTTTGCAGAGTATATATATATATATATATATATATATATGACAAAATGAATTGTGTTGTTGGCCATTTTAATCTGTAATAAAGCTTTTTATTTCAGGTTTTCAAACCGATATTTAGGAATGTACTTCTTAAGTTCTTTAACAATCTTATTTGTATACTTGTGTTTTATTGTGCAGGCTAAGGGTCCAGAAGAACCTGACGTCCCAATGAAACACCAGCTGCTCCAGGTTATCGTGAGAGTTCTTCAGTATCGAATGCTTCTTACCGGTAATGGCACAGAGACTCTTTAGATCTTTAAAGTGAGATGAAAATGACAGAAAATGCAGTATCATCTCCACAAATGTAAATGTTAAACTATAAATATATGTCATAGAAGGTTACTGAAATTGCAAAATAGTAAAATTCAAAAGTGTGAAAATATGCCAGTGCCTTAAAAAGCTATTTGTTGCAACAGACCAACAAATAACCTGTGAGACTAAATAAAGAATTCATAGAGACATCTTATTAAATAATATCTTCTGGGTTACAGATTAAATTTGTTATTTTTTTAAAAATAATCAGGCTAAATCAAGAAAAAATTTAATTCATTAAAAATGGGGTTTTATGAAGGCAAAAACAGCCATCCAAACCAAAGCTCTCACAACAGGTTATCCCTCTTTTAGGGTCCATCACGTTAACACCACCATGTTTTTAATTTGGGTATATTTTATTTTGCAAATTCTGTTTCCCCTTGGATGAAAAAGGACAACCAGATTGGTTTGTCTCATAGTCAGCAGATGATCAGTCATGGATAGCTTAAAATTACCATCTGCTAAACCTAAAGATTTAGTCATATATTCAAAAATAGGAACTAACAGCCTTGCATCAGACATTATCAGTGAACCATGTCTAGTAATAATCTGATTTCTGTGCTAAAAGGACAGCACAGCTGCTGCAGAGAGCCACAACAAGGCTGCTGACAAGGAGCAGAAAACAAACTCACATCGCACCATTTTTAAAGTCTTTGGATTGACTACCTGTCTGTTTTAGAGCTGATTATTATTAAAAACTCGTGATGTTCTTATTGGGTTTTTTTTGTTGTTGTTGTTGTTGTTGTTGAACAGTCTTTCCATACCCCCTCAGCTCTTCTGGAAAATCTTCTCTTAAAGATTAAAGACGTATTTTCTTATTGTGGCCCTCAGCTAGCTTTGTTGTTGATAGTTTCTTATTACCTTTAGTTTCTTATTTTATATCAGATTTCAATATGTGTCATATATACAAATTCATATAAAAGATTTAGATTCTTATTTTCTTAATAAAGCCGATCATTATTTGTAAAGCATCTTTTTTCATTTTAGGTAATTAATGTTTGATATTAAAATCTAAAAGATTTAAGAGAAAAAATTAAAAATGCTTTTTTCAGGGTACTGGAAAGATATTTTTTTTTTAGCAATTCAACAAGAAGAAAAAGTTTTATTCATAATTTGATCATAATTAATGAATCAGTAATACTTAACAGTCATCTGAGGTGATGACAGTTGGAAAGAAACACTTCAGAAGTTGCCATGATTTTTTTAGTGCAAGTGTTGAATTTGATTTGGTGATTCTGCTTTTTCCAGATTATTTGAACAACCTCTCTCCTGATTCAAAAGAATACGAGGACACTCAAGGTAATCTTACCTTCCTCTGAGATATTTTCATTATCAATCTGAGGTTAGGAAGTCGCTGTTAAGCAGCCGTTTGGCCCAGCCCTCTGTGCTAAGTGGAATGCTTTAACTCACACAGCTTTTGTTTCCTTTGCAGCTGCTCTGGTGATAGTGTCTGAGGTGGCAGACCAGGCCAATGACAACCTAAAGCAAGGGGTGGGTTCCTCAACTTGGATTCATAGTCTATGATGCCTTGGTTTCAAAATGTCTCTAAATCCAGCCTCAAAGCATTTCTGGTAATTTGTCTTCTGAGTGATAAGCCAGACTGTGGAAGGCCTCTTTTAGGCCATTAACTTAAGGGTGTGAGGAAAGTTTAGGTCATCAAAGAGGCCCTGATGTGACATAACAAAAAGGCAGTGAGAGGCTGGACATGACTTATGGTTCTTCTTAAGCATTAAGCATTCATGGAGAAAATGAACAAACACTTCCCCATAGTCCTCCTGGTCTTTGCCTTGTTGGGCTCCCCTGTGTCTCTTTAGGTTCCCTCCTCTGTTTATCACACTTTTTTCCTCCTCCACACACACTGACTGACACAGACACACACAGTGTGAAGGACAGGGGAAACACTGGGTCCTTCTATCTTTTCCTCTCCATTCACTTTTCACTATCACCTCCCTTTCCGCCTCCCACACTTTCATTCACAAATAAAGAGGGATGGCTTGGTCCTCTGTCTTCAGCTCCATGCATCATTAAATAATCTTTCTCTGTGTTTTATCCTCCTTTCTCTCGCAGGAGAACCTGCTGCGTCTTGTCCACATAGAGTACAGCGTGAAGGGGAAGAGGGACCTCCTGAAGCCTGGAAGGGTGGGAATGATAAAGTGACACGTTTATAGATTTAGCAAAAACATAACAGAAAACTGAGTGCTAGATCTGAAGAAAAGCTTTAATATTGTTTTTTTTTTGGGCAGATATTCGTCAAAGAGGGGACACTCATGAAGGTCTCGAGGAAGAGCAGGCAGCCAAGACACCTTTTTCTGGTAATAGTTCTGCCCACTTTAATTTTACGCCCAGATTATATTACTTTTACTGACTCACATTTCCATGTTTCCATACACTATGTTACTAATACACTTTTTTTTTTTATCTAGTAAGCTGTAATCAGGGACTAAAGTTAACTTTTTTGGCTACCAGCCACTTTTTAATACCAACAGAAGGTTTTTACGCCTAAATTAAAAGTGGACGACTCAGAAAATGCTCTAGAATGGTCCTTGGTATTCTACAGAGCACACATTAAAGTGTTGTGGGGTTGTTAACCAACTTAATCTCATGTATGACTAGATCTACATAATGTCAAATGTGTCTAACCTTGTGTGATTAACACTTAGAATAGAACAGAAATACAAACAGCCAATTATCTCATTTTTCACTTAACGCCCAGCTGTGATTCTAATGAACCGTGTAACTGCATCCAGGTTTTTAACTTCGTACATATAATTGTATTTTCCTTTTCAACACAAGTCTAATATTTTTGATTGAATAACATTTAAATAAACCAAAATAACAATCATCCATCAATTTTCCGTCATGCTTATCTCTGCTGGGGTTGTAAATGGTGCTGGTGCTGCAGGCTGTCAATGAGCGAGAGGCGGGGTACACCCTGGACAGGCCGCCAGTCTATCACAGGGCAACACAGAAACAAACAGGACAAACAACCATTCATGCACACACTCACACCTAATGGGCTGGTTATACTCCCCGCAGCAGTGTCGCAGTGAGCTTGACGCAGACATTTTTTGATTTATGCTCAATTCGCTGTGGGTCTAGATGCGGCCGAGGCGGTGAGGAAGTGGGGCCAAATTTGTCCGACGACCGAGGGACATGAGGGCGAAAAAGAGCGGGGATCCAGGTGGAAAAAAGGTCCCAGCCTTCTTGCGCACCTCACTCTTCTAGCTGATCCAACTTCACGAGTCGTTTTCCACAATTGCAGTCATAAAAACAAAACAAGTCGGACTCCTTTCTGCGGCACTGTCTGCGGTCACATACAATTTGGGAGAGGTGCAGCAGAGTGTCTGCGGGGGGGGCAGGGACCTCTTTTTGTTCACTGCGACACACGCAGATGACCTAGTTTCGAAGTATAAATCAGCCTTAAGGAGAATTTAGAGAACCCAATTAACCTAACAGTCATGTTTTGGGGCTGTGGGAGGAAGCCGGAGTACCCAGAGAGAACCCACGCATGCAAAGAGAGAACATTAACATTAAAACTCCATGCAGGAATCTGACCCGGAACTTTCTTGCGGCAAAGCGGCTGTGCTACCCACTCCACCTCTGTGCAGCCACACAATAACAATCATAGCAACAGATATGTTATAAACAGATTTCAAATTATATTTCACTGTAATGACAAGGTCAGGCTACAAATGAAAAAGAGGAGCGGTAGGAGGAGCAGACTCACCTCTGCTTACTCCACTTCCAGGGTTTTCCACAAGATCTATTCTGATCTTGCCTTCTCTGAACCTTACATACGGCAATCCAGGCAGTAAATTGTGACACCAGAAAGTCGCAAACCTCGCCATCCCTTACCACTTTGTATATAAACATCTTTTTGTAATCTCTTTTGAATCCTCGTCCTTCTCTTCTGTCTTTTGGTTGCTTACAGCCTGCGGCCTCTTCATGCCAGCTATATATTGCCACATTTTGCTTAAAAAAATCCAAGAAAAGGCTACATGATTGGTTAACTATACAACACTGGCCCAGTGTTGTGTGTTTTCTTATTGGCTACCTGCCAACATGCAGGTAGATAAACACTTTCACATGTCAATCACTACAGTTACCTGCATTTGATGTTTGAGCAGCTGTCAATTTCATACCCTGGTTATATTACTAGTCACACCATTTGAAATATCTCACATTCTTTTCTTTTAAAACCTCAGACTACATTATATATTTGTGGGAGTTTAACTTTACCCTGAAAGTTGTTAAAAAGCCAGCAACAACAAAAACTGATTTCTACAAATGGTAAACTTAAAATTAGCCTGGGTGCCATGCCGAACTTAGTCCCGCCCACAACGTTTGAGATCGGGAAGTTCGGTCTGGCAT
>NW_015150793.1:599551-635313 GCF_000732505.1 Cyprinodon variegatus
CAACTATGCCTCGCTTAACATACGTCACGCACGCCGTTGCTCTTATTGGTTGTAGGTCTATCCAATTGAGTGCAGAGGCATTTTTTTTCCTGGTTCGTTCGAAACACGCCCCATAATCACAGCTCTATGGAGCAGTATCAGACTCGTCAGGCTAACTTAAAATATCCTATTCATTGACAATTTAATAGAATGTGTCCAAATGTACATCCTTACCAATATATATGGTACTATATAGTGGTTACGCCATTTTATATGAGTGTCCGAATGTCTAGTGGATGAAAGTTGTGATCATCGATGGTCACTAGATGAGCAGACATTTCCAGCAATGCTTTGCAAGGAGAGCTCTCCTCGAAATGTGTCATAGAATTAGTTGTCACGGTGGCCCGCTGTCGCCTATGGCTTTCGCTACCCGACAACGGTGACAAATAACAAAGATGCCGCAGGCACCATTCGGGGAGGTGAAGTTACATGACCAACAAGGAGTGGAAAGTAGTGATTAACTGTCCGAAAGATCAGTTAACTGAGTTCAGTATAAAGTCCACTACAGTATATAGTCCCCACTATACACAGTGATTGAGGGATTGAGATGTTAGGGCGGACAATCTTAGTGTTTTTTTAACTTTTAATGGAAGCTACAGGGTGTTAACACATGTAGTTTGTGAACACATACACTACACTGGGAGATGTTTTAGGAAACTCCATCAAAAGGAATTAATTGCGATGTTCAGATCATGACTGCATGAGTATAAAGAAACTATAGGGAAACTTGACTGTGTCACCAATATATGACAGGGATACGATGTCATCAAAGTTTGCACTGTGCACCTCCAACCTACGTCACATAATTGCTATCCATGACCTTTAAACTTCCATTCCGGCAAAACAACATCAAAAACCGTTTTTTTATGTTTGGGGTTTATTTTTGAAGAGGATCTGAAGAACTCCATTGTAAATCCTGGACCTTAGCCTTAGTTTTGAGGCTCCTTTGTTTAAGGCACCTGCTGTATCATTCAGGCACTAGTGAAATCACAGCCTGCTTAATCTGCGTCCAGGAATGTTGGGCGGAGGTAGGTGAGCTTTAGGGTGGAGGGGCAGGAGGCCAAGGCTGCTGGACCTCCACTAAGCACCACACCCATCCAGCAAGGTTCTGCCTCTCCACTTGTCTCCTCTCCTCCCCTCTCAGGACTTGTTTTCAAGGGCCCCGCTTCCTTACAGGATGTTTGGTGTGGGTCACTGGATGCCGGCTTCCTGTGTATTGGGAAGGGACTGACAGTGAAGTGAAGGCCAGACACCCTGTAGAATGTGGGGAGGAGGTGGCAAAGCAGGGGTGGGGGTGTTACACAAACACATTTTGTGAAATAGAGAAGCCCACTCTATTGTTCCATGCGCAATCAGTGCTGTCTCATGTTATGAAATATGTTTCAGGGAGATATCCGCAGGAGCAGCATTTAGGGTTTGGGCTTCTCTTGGTTAATCCAACTTAAACATAAAGATGCTCCCTGGATTAATTTATCTTTTTTCATTTTGCTCCATCCCATCCAGCTCTCAGTCCTTCTTCCACCTGCAGCTAAACCCAACTGCTATAAAGCCCTTTTTCCCCCATAAAGTCTGCATTACCAGAAGCAAAGTTGTTATTTATTGACTTTTAAGGATAGGAAATCTAAAGTGTGAAGATGAAAGCCATCAATTCCCTCTGAGACAGACAGAAACTGCAACCATTTTGCAACGCTTGTCTCACCGAAGAAATAAAGGCAGCTTCAAATGAATAAGGAATTAACAGGCAGATGGAGACAGCTGAAAAAAAGAAGTGGAAAGTAGAAGTCACAGCTGAAGAAGTAAATGTCTGAGGAGCAAATGGGGGGCTTGTGGGTGTCTGTGCTGATGGGTTGAGCCTGTGAAGTCAGTTAATTCAGCTCCTGTCTGCATTTATGTGGAAGGAACCTTTCAGTAAACCAACAGCAAAGGGTGGAGCTCCTAAATCCCAGTGGCTGCAGGCCAAAGGTTGCAGCCAGGCAGTTTTGTCTCCAGCACTTAGCTTAAAAAAAAATAATGATGGAATGAAAAAGGTTTGCTGAGGCTGTTTGTGTTTTTGTTGTTGTGCTGAAGGTGGCAGGTCCCACCCAGTCCTGGTTCTTTTCAACCTGACGGGGCTCTTAAGGTGAGGGGAGTCCAGAGCAGGGTGGAGAATTCCTGGATGCTGCCTGTAGGGCCCCAGCGGATGTTTAGACCACACATTAGGTGTGACCAATGATGTCATGTCTTTTGTCTGTTATGTTTTATAAAACAATGGGCTCAGTGTGTTCAGGGCATTAGAACTCTTTATTCCCATATTCAAATAAACATTTCTTTTAATTGATGTGTAGACATGGGAATAGTAAAACACTAAGTTTAAAGAAACTCTGGGGGAAAAAATAAAAAATATATAATTTTAATTCAAATTAATTGTTAATGTTGTTTTTTTCAAAACTTTAGCTGTGTGTATCCAAGCTTCAATTTAATAGAGAAATGCTTCTTGAATTTCTGAACTTGGAGTGTTTTCACCTGTGGGAAATACACTGACTGCCCATAAATACTCAGACACAACAAAAACATTACTATTCCTTCAAATAGTGAACGTTAAAAGACAAGGCTGTTAGATATCTGTCAGTGTCACACCCCCACCTTGTGTCAGTGTAATGGTACTACAGGTGTTATACTGCATAACTAAGGATTCAAAAACTAATTGTTTTTTTAATATGTTTTGTTCATTTACTTTTTTTCCTTCTATTCTGAACAGATGAATGATATCATGCTGTATACCTACCCCCAGCAGGATGGAAAATACAGACTTAAAAACACCCTTTCCCTTTCAGGGATGAAGGTGAGCAAACCTTAAATGATTGAGCGAACTCAACTTCTTTCCCATGTATACACATGCAAACTGTCACCCTTGTTTTGTGCTTTTTGCTTTGCACACACAGGTGAGCAAACCCATCCTGGAAGGTGTGCTTAACTGTCTTCGGATTGAGGTGTCTGACATCACTATAACTCTCTCTGCCAGGTGAGCAACTGAAACAGCCTGCAACTATTGTTTATTTATAATTACAACTCCAGATCTTAGCTATCTAGCTTTTTATTTCATATTTTTCCTACTGCTCCTGCTGTGAGTAGTCATGAATTATTTATATTAAGAGACAGGGTAGCATGATGCTGTTTGAGAGGAAGCAAATGCTGTAAAACAAAATTGCACTTGTAATTTAACGAAAAGACAAAATTACTATAAGCTTTTGCTTACTTAAGAAACTATTAAAGTTAGCATAGGTAGCGTAGCTTCTCAAACAGAACTTTCTGTCTTTGAAAATGTAGACTTTTATATCCTTTACCGTACAACATGCAAAATCCTGAATATTTCATAACAGACAGGCATTGAAAGCTTGAAAGGATAAAAAAACAACAACCTGGCTTTAGACTGTGTAGCCTTCTTGTTATCTGCTGGAAGATTCCTCTTTTAGAGCGTTTTAGAGCAGCCATGTCTTGAAAACAGAAAGCTATTTGAATTGGCTTTCTTCTTCTGACTTCAGTTTGACATCCAAACTGGTCCTGCAAAAGAGCAAACTGAGGAGTTTTTTCCTTCCAAATTTTAAACCAAAGTGTATTTTTAAAACCTTGATTATGTTTTAGTCTAAACTAAAAAAAAAAGTTGAATTTTTCAATTTTTTAAATGATTTGAGCTGATCAAGCTGAACGCAGATATTTGCGACCAGTTGATTTCTTTATAGATCTCCTTGCATAAAATCATTTTAAAAGCTTTTTCTTTTGGGAGCATACGCTTTGAAGTCTCAAGTGTTTTGTAACTATTACGTTTAAGATATACATTTTTTTTTTCAGTTCGGTTGGAGAGCGAGAGGACTGGTTCCACACTTTGAGTCGAGCCATTGCAGACCATGCTGCAGGACTCTGCACTTTTGGTGGTCCCTGCAGTGAGGTAGCATAGAAAATTGTGTGATGAAATAATTTTCACTAGAGAGCAAATTTGCATTAACCTCATTTTGTCTGAGTGTTTCAAATAAACTAATTAAAGCAATTTTGAATAGCTTAATGTTAATAGAGTTTGAACTGACAAAAACAAACTGCAAATAGTCTGCAGGAATCTGTATGTTGGAATTAACAATATTAGTTCTGATAATTAGAAAGTTTCTTGCTGTGACGTTTCAGCTACATTAATATGCTGTTCCAACAGGCTCGTGAGAAACTATGGATGGCTCTTGGTGAGGCTGCTCCTGTGCTTGTGCCGGTTTCCCAGGTTATGATGTGCATGAACTGTACCTCAGATTTCAGCCTTACACTCAGACGACACCACTGTAACGCCTGTGGAAAGGTAAGGCATTTTAGTAACAAATACTGATTTTTCTCAGCTAAAGCTGATGACATCATCAACACTGCTGCGTTTTGTGGGTTGAGCTATCCAAAGTGTGGAGAATACACTTAACATGTACAAAACCTTGTTTCAGATAATGACTTACTGTAACCCCTTGACACCTTAATGTATATCCATAGATCCATATATCTTGTAACGGAAACAAGAGCTCACTAAAAGTTCCTAAGTCAACTCTAGATGTGTAATAACTGATACTGCACATGCTATCTTGGCTGTGTACGTAATACAAAGGGTTTGTTGCATATTTGCAAAAATGGTCATTGAAGGGTTAAATGAAAACATACCAGCCTGAGTCACCTGGAGGTCAGCTGCTCAATCAGCTTGATTTTTCCTATGTGGGGGAACGAAACGTCCACCTGAAGACATTGATTTGCCAAACAATAGTTTTCTTGTTTAAAGCCATACGAAGTTATGAGTAACTTATTTCTTCACTAGACAGGTTTGTCCAAAGAGTAATACTGTTTTGTGTGTTTTTATCCCATGCAAATAAGCTTTTGTAAATGCTAAATGTTAACATTACAAATTAACAACGTGAATAAGTCTAAATTTACACTCTCAGTGTTATTACACAGCTGTTTGGACTTAATACAACATCAACACTTTATATTTTACAAGACACCCAGGATTCAAATATTTTTTTTTTTTTTTTTTTTTTACTGATTTATGAACCATGATTATCTAAGATCATTGTTGTGACATCCCTCCTCCGCTTCAATGGTACGGGAGTCCCAGCAACGCTGCTGGGTATTTTAATGTGAACCACACGGACAAAAAACACCTTTCCTTTCTAGGGCATTTTAAATGCCAATCTGCTTACAATTTAGTTTCTAAAGACCATTCCTTTTATTTTCACCTGTCTTTAAGCGTGTTTAAGGTCACTCTAAGAATGCAACATTTTAAACTGATTTTAACACTATATTTAAATAATTTAGTCCCTTTTATTTTATTCCTCTGCTACTCAGACTTTACTTTGTCTTTTCTAATTTATCTAAGGCTTCTGAGATGCAACTGTAATCACAGTGCATTTTTCAACAGATTTCATCAGAGGTCTTTGTTCTGCCAATATATTTGCTCATTTGTTTTCATTAACAAATATATCTATTTTATTTTCTAAGAGGATCAGTATATGCATTGAGCATTTAAACACGTTTTAAATTATTTTTTCAGTTTGAGCTTATTCAAGAGGTTACTGGTGTTTTGATACTGAGCCATAATTTGTGACTCCTGTGTAAGTTTGCAGTTGCTCCCATAGACCTTAGCTGGAATAAAGCTGTCTTGAGAATCTCACATAAAGCACAGTAATCTGTTTTATGTCTTTGAACAGGTGGTGTGTCGAGCTTGTTCTAGGAACAGATATCCTCTGAAGTACCTTAAAGACAGAATGGCCAAAGTTTGTGATCACTGCTATGCTGAGCTCAGAAAAAGAGGTGAACACTTTAATTATAAAAGTTGAGACTAGAGAAAGCAGGTATTTCTACTTGCTATTGCAGCAGATCATTACTGTTGTGCATGTTTGCAGGTGGCAGCATATCGGGAGCATGTGGTAACTCCAGCCCTCGGACTCATAGGGCCAGTCGGCCCCTCTCTGCCGTTTTTCAAAGTCTGCAGCCTCCCAGTTTGTGGAAATCCAGAAAAAGCATCTCCAATCTCAGTCAGGTGGGATTGATCCCCTGTTGCACATATTTTGCTCTGTGAATTCAAAGTATTCTAGTTTCAGCGATCAGCTTTTGCCTCACACTACTCCACTTCTAAGACATAAAAAAAGGGATGTTCCCTGCTTGGAAATGGAACCTGGGCTGAATCCTGACCACTAGACCATCCGGGACCTTCATCCTGCTTTTGCTGCATTATGAATTGGAATCTGTGGCACTCATGATTGCTGAGGTTAATGTTAAAAACAGTTGCCAGGAAAGTTCATTTCACCTTCTTTACAGTCGGTTATGTTTTAAAATGTTGTACTAAAAAGGCAACATTATAAAACCATCCTTCCAAAGACATCTGATGCTAATGATTAATGTTAATGTCTTTATTATGACTTTTCTGCTGTTGTTGCATGAATCTCATCAGGTGTCACTTGGGGTGGATGGATCCACCATGAGCGGCAGCCTCCAGCGTCGGAAGAAGAGCAAAAGGAAGTGGAAGAGGCTGTGGTTCCTCCTCAAAGATAAGGTGCTCTACACCTTCACATCCCGTGAGGTGAGGGGGCACAGAGTCTCCCGCACCAGCCCCAAAACACTCTTATGATCCTTTTATCATTATGCCGCCCCATTCTAGCTCAATCAAAAAGGGCATTTCCTTTCTTTGCAACATCTATTCTTTTTCGCCTCCTCATGCCGGGAAATATTCAACCTTTTTCAAGCTCTCTCAGTTTCACTTGCAAATCACTGAATTAATAATAGTGGGATTCTCTGTGCTCGCTTGCTCTTTCTTCCCACAAAAGTACCTCTGTTTGTTTCCCTGCTTCGCTCCTTTTGAAACACAAAAGACACACTTTTGTTGTAGCTCCTACCAGCAATGTTTCTATTTGTAATTTGCACCATGTTCAGTGTTTAACTGTGTTTTCTTCAGGATAAAGTGGCTTCGGAAAGTCTACCTCTGCAGGGCTTCACTGTGAAGCTGACCGAGAGACCAGATGGAGAAGAAGGCAGCAACGTGTTTCAGTTATACCACAAGAAAACCCTCTACTACACCTTTAGAGCTGATGATCAACACACTGCACGCAGGTCAGTGTGGACATCGCCCTCTTTGTAGATCAAATTTGTTTTTTTATGTATTTATTTAGAATACACACCTCTGGTTTAATTTTGGTAAGTCATCCTTTCTTTTAATTGTCGTATTAAAATGTTAAGAAGATGGTGTCCTATGTAGGTTCAATAATAAAGGGAGAGAACACCTATGTAAGAGGATGAAATCTAATAATTATCAAGAGAAAGACATAGACACAAGGACAAAATTGTTGGGACATCACGTTTAATGAAAGAAGTTATTTCTTTCTGTGACCCATGGTTGTTTATAAACAAGGGTCGCATAAAAATACTGCTGAAAAGAAAAAATAAAAGTCAGAAATTGCTTTTCAAAGTGCTTCAATAGAATTATTTAAAATAATAAACCCATAAAAAAAAGGCCGGAAGTAAAAATGCATGTACCCCTAGAAAAGACTAAGAATAATGTGACCAAAAGACATGTCAGATTAAGGTGTGTCCACTACTTAGCACCACAGGTGTCTACAATCTTGTAACAGGTCAGGGGGTCTATATATGAGGCTACAGGTAGTGTGCTTTTGGTAATATGGTGTGTCTCACACTCAACATGGACCAGATGAGGGAAGGAAAACATTTGTCTCAGGAGATTAGATAGAAAATTATAGACAAGTAATTTAAAAGTAAAGGCTGTAATAGCATCTCCAAGCAGCTTGATCTTCCTGTAACTAAAGCTGCTCATATTGTTCAGAATTTTAAGATCCATAAGACTGTAGTCATATCCCCTGGACATGACAACAGGAGGAAATTTAATGACAAATCAAAGAGATGGATAATAGGAATGGCAACAAAATACTGGAAACCGTGATCATCCTCCTGTTTGTCTGTTTAAAAAATACAAGCCATCTGTCCTGTATGTCCAAATTCTACATTTTTTGTGTAACAAAATATTAAGTTGACATTATCATTTTTGTACAGGCCCGGGTCAATAGGTTAATTTTTTTTAAATCATTCTGTTGAAGCATGGTTAAAAAACAATGTCTGCCTTTCATTTGTTCATTTATACACTTGAAAAATTATCTAGATTTAAGTAGAAATTTCTTACATGTGTACAAGTATATTTGCCCTTAATTTGACTAGGTAAATGAGATGCTTTGCCATAGGAATGATTATTTTTACTCTTAAAATACGGTAATTAGATAGTATGCACTTAGAATAAGACAATGCAATATTTTTTTTTTCCTATTTTAAATGTACATTTTCCACTTCCATTGGCAGAGTGTCTCAGTTTTCTCCTCAATTTAGGAAAAAGGAACTTATTTTAGGAAAAAATTTTACTTATTTCCGTTTTTTGCAGTGCATAGAATTTTATTTAGTACTTTTGTGAGATTCAAGTTATTCTGATGGTTATTTTTGGTTTTTCTTTATTTCAATTTTGCCACAAGACTAGAAGCAGTGAGACTCTAGATGTTGCAGTTAGTGCCCTCAACTTGAAAGTTGTTTTTCTTCTCCTTTCAGCCTTTATTTAAAAGTCGTGATTTATAAATCTGTAAGATGCATTAATTAATGTTGGAGTTAGCTGTGGTTATATCAATAAAAAACCCTAGGCTGAAACAATATCTTCTTTCTATAATAAGTTTGTTCCCACAAACAATGAATGTGATTCTAGTTCAAACATGCTCTTAAGGAAAAGCTTTTCAGTATTAAGCTTTATTATTTTGCTTAAGAGACAAATCCCACAGAGATAGAAAGATATAGGACAGAATAAATGGTGGCAGTGTACTAAAAGATCATCAGCTCCTGTTGATGGTTATACTTCCTAAGTTGTCACAGGACATACAGTTTCCTTTAGGCCATCTTCCAAACAGTATCCCTGTGTGATGACCAAGTCAGATCCCCAGAGACAGTCAGGATCCTGATTATCCACTGACAGATGGAGGCAGGCATTGTTAACTGGGTGAGCTTCAGGTGTGAGTTGTCAAAGCTGATGTTGTTAAAGGCTCAGCTGATCCTGGTGTACCTTCCTGGATGTCCAGGAGGTGTTTGCCTCATAAATGAACCACAGAGGGTCCAGCAGGGGGCTTGTAGGCTCTTGCATATGTTTTGACACCCATTGCAAAAGGTCTTATATGAACACTTTGCACCCAATCCCTGTGCTGGTGAATTTCTTGGAGACTGGGATAATGGTTGAGTATTTGACGTTTGGCAGAAACTGAGAGACAAAGTGCACTTTCTTTGAACCATAGTTGTACATGATCGATTTTGCCCCATTCCTAACATCACTGCGATTAAATTCCACAGCAAGTTGCAGAATCTCTGAAATAGTCATTTTTATTCATGCACTTATCCAAAATGTGCTTTATATAGAAGTATCTCAGCAATGACCTAAAAAAAAATACTGCTATCAGTACCATGTTAAAAGCTGAATATCTGCATGGAATAAACAGAACAATTTTCAATAAGACTGTCAGCATGTTTCATTTTTGCTTTTCAGATGGGTCAACGCCATAGAAGAGGCTACAGTTTTATAGCATCTGCTCACTGGGGTGAAAAATCCCTGCTGTGTGCAGCTTCTAGGACTCCCGTGAGGAAAATGTAAAACAAAACTACCTGCTGACCATCATTAAAGATTCAGCACATCTGATATCTATGGAGATACTGAAATGGAAGCACTGGAGTTTAGAGAAGGCTGCCGCCCAGTGGCATGGAACTGAATTACAGATAACTCCAATTATTTGTCTGTGAAGATCTTCTTGTTTTGTTTTAATATAAACATTGCAGGCAAAAGATCGTTGGACCCTTTTATTATTAAGATGCAGCATGGAAACACTGAACAGCAGTGCGCCTGCGACAGAGGTTTTCTGGATTTTTTTTCTCTTTTTCAACATTTTACAACAATCTTCCTACAGAAATCTACCCTACAGCTATGCCAACTTTTCAAGAATATGTCTTTGCATTTTAATCTTTATAAGCATCATCGAGTTTTTACACTACAGGATTAAAATGTAATTTATTTCAAATTAAAAATGCATTAGGCTGGACCAGCAACTCTTTGCAGCAAAACTCAAAGCAGCTGCTAAGCAATATCCATGCACTGTAAGCGATGAACTCTTTTCCATCATTTCACTTCTTGTTCTGAATATATATATAGTGAAGTATACACTGCAGATATACAAGTGAAACATTGGATTTATTTGTATAAAATTGGTGTTATATGATGCTCTAAGTAAGGATTCATTTTATTCATCACTGTATGTAAACTTTTTGACTCGTGTGAAGTTTTATTCTTTAATTCATTGTACAAAACATGACCTTCAGCATGCGTGCATATCCAAAGTAGGTCAACAAACTTTATCAACTATGCTTTGTACTTTAATCTGTACATTTTTACACGTTAACTACGTTGGACATCCTGTTCTGAAGTGCCATTTGACTTCTTCCAGTTGAATGCAGTTAAATTTGCTACTATTATTGAATGTGCCTGAAATTAAATGTATGTCATATCCTTTATATTATCACAGTACTGTATGAGAAAAAACTTTTTTAAATCTTCTCCTAGATGTTATAGCTACTACTCAAACACAGAAGAATATAGTATTTGTGACATTTTTACTGAAGCATTATCTTCTACCGTATATGCTGCTCGATAAAATATTATCATTTCAGCTGGATTAAAGTGATCTGGCTTATTCGAAGAAAGAGCCCTGGGTTCATTTCATTTACTGTAACTAATATAGACATTCATAGCACTAACAGTGGACCTAAAAGCAGTTATATTTTACTCTCAAAAGCTTCACTCTTCAACCCGTTTTTATCTCTGATATATGTTTTTCACCATTCCTACTCATCTCCTCACATCAGCACTGCTGTAATGGATTGTATATCTTTCATCTAGTGCATTGTAAATGTTTTTGTACATAGAAGCATCTAAAAATAAAACAACTTTTAAATGTGTTTTTTTTTTTCATCTGTTTGTCACTGTAAAGCCTCCTGGTGTTTTAAATGAATGATTAAGTTGAAGATAAAAAGATCAAGATGAAGGCATACACTCCATCCCCTCTGTCTTAGGAGTATCCACAATTATAATAGCAGTATTAATTTGGTTGGTGATAAATCATGTGTCTAAAGCCATGTCTGAAACAAGCAAACACAAGTGAGGATAGTATATATTACATCCAGCAGGGGGAAGCTTTGCATTCCCTATCCATTCCAATTCAGTTCTATACTGTATAGATGGATAATTAGGCCCGAGCAGCGAAGCGCTGCGAAGGCCTATTGTAATTCGAATGTTTATTATTATTTTTCTCTGAAACGAATCGCTTATTTGGAGGCTTTATCATACCTGAAAACTAGTGTTGCGCCGATGCCATTTTTTGGCCCCGATACCGATACCCGATACCTGGCTGTGCAGTATCGGCCGATACCATAATAATGTAAAATAATTGCCATCATGGCTTTGTCAAGCTGCTGCCTACTTTGTGAGGCAGGAAAAAATCTAATACAAAGTGAATCATTTCTGGAATGATTGGGACAGTTATTTATCCTTTGATTATGGTAAAGATTGCCAAGTTTGGCATGAATCTATGCATGTTTGAGCATCTTATGGTGTATTCAACTGCCTCAGTATATGGCATTCAAGTATAAAGATTTGTTCTTTCTTTGAATTATTTAGTAAATCATCTAAAACAATTCTAAGATATGCAAGATGTATTTCTTGACATTTTTTTATTTTTTTCGGTATTTTATTGCAAACTGTGGATTTTTAATGATTTTTTTTTGTTTTGAGTAGGGTGTAATACTGCTAACCATGGATTTTGGGGGTGCTGTTTCTCCCTCTTTTGACCCACCAGCTGAGATGGCCGCAGCGTCTATCTGACAGATGAGATTCATCCCAGATATTATCTTTCATCCCTAGTTTAACCTTTCCTGACCAAAGCTGTGGTTGTCTCCGGCTGGTCCAGGAGTGAAGCGTGGAACTTTTTCCGCTGGCTGGGAAGGAGCAAGGGGGCGGCGGTCGCTCGGCTCCCGCGGTCGCAATAGACCGAGCGGCTCTGAGCTGCGAGGGCCGTCAATACCGCTCGCGGTTTTAATTCAACTTTTTGTTTTGTTTGTTTGTTTCTGTTTAAAGGGTTATTGAACAATTAATGCCATCCCTATAATATATATAAGTCTTAGACATCTTTATTTAAAATAACTCCAGCTTAGCTAATGGCTAATACCAAAAAGGACTTTTATCATCTTACAATGATGTGAAAAGAAAAAAGAGAAGCTACTTCAAACAGTATCTTAAAATCATCGCCCATTTTTGGATTAGGTGTCTATTTATACAGGAACCACTGATTATTGTATACAGGAAATGGAAGTAGGAGGCAGCATGTAATGATGACTCCAGACAATAAAGCTTCTATGCACAGAGAAGAGTACTAAGAGAGTAGTGGATTATAAACCTAACATGCATGTTTCTGGTTGGTAGGTGTAAGCTAAATTTGCTGGAGAAACCCATACATGCATAGGGAGAATGTTAAAATTCTTTAAAAAATACAAACTTTCCCAGCTGACATTCGAACCCACAACCTTGTTGTTGTGAAGCAAGAGTGCTAACAACAGTAACCATAGTGCAGCTGTCATCATGTCAAACTGTGGATTTAGAACCACGCATATATAAAGTCAATCTTTGTCCTCATGGTTTTGTGGAGGAACAGCTGGTATAACAAATGTTAACTATGAAGAAATATTTTCCTAAGCCAAATTTTATATTTATAAAACAGTTTTTAAATCATCTCTCTCGTGCATATTCTGACATGCTTTTGTCAGTAGTGTTGTGGAAATGTAATCATATCTATCGAGCTTTTATTAATATTGCTACCTTACAACTACATATGCTGGTTGGTTTTAAATTCATTTTAGTGAGAGACAAACACAAAGTATGTAGGTGAAGAAATGCATTGTTTTAGAAACCCTTTAAAATAAAATTAAAACATTGACATGCACTAATATTCAGCTGCTCCAAGTTGATAATTTGCTGTACAGTATTTTGTTTAGATTACAGCTGGAAAGCTTTGGAATTATGTCTCCAGCTGTTTGCACATCTCACATCTAGACTTTGACTAATACATTGGTGAAAGGGACTCTCCAAGTCTTCTGCAGAATCTTGCAGGTTTTCCTTCCCGTACATTTCTATATTTAGCTCCTCCTACCTTCACACAATACCGTCAATAACATGCATAACAATGAGGCTGTCCAGTTAGAATATTTGAGCAGATTGAACTTCCATCCATGTTTAGTGCTTTGCATGAAGGCCATTGATTAGACTTGGATATATTTAGACTTAACAGATTAGCTGAAGCTTAATATATGTGGACCCCATTTTTTAGAGATTTATATTTGTCTTTTCCCGTTTGCTTTTCATTCCATTAAATCACCATTTTGTGTCTTTTATATGATTAAACATTTTAGTGAGGTTTTAATGTGAAAGAATAAATAAAACTTTGAGGAGTGTAAAAAACTTCACATGTACTGTACAATAATTGTTAAACAAACTGTTTTATGTAGCTAAATATTACCACCTCTTTTTCTGCACTCACAATAATATTTCACCCAAATCTGAAGATAGATGTAATTTTATTACATAACAAATTTGTATTTATTTTTTTTAGATAATTAAACCACAAACCTTAAATAAACTTTACTTGATGCATATTCATTATTTTATTTCTTTAAAATATACATAATTGTCATGTTTATGTATTTAGAATTAATAGTTCAAAATTATGCATACGAGTGTATTTATTTCAAATATAGTTTACTGTTGGAATTTCATAATAATCAGGGTTACCTATGTGCAATGCCAAGAATGAACTTCTTGTAGTTTATTTTCATATTTTTTTAATGAATTTTAAACAAGTATACTCATTAATCAAAATTTTTTAGTAAGTATACTTTATTAAGACTAAATAAAGAAACCAGATGATAATGTATTTCAATTAAATAATTACAAGTTAATGCACATCATTTAAAGCTACAGTGTGTAATAATTACAGGGATATACAGTCAGAAATGTAATATATTATACATAACTATGTTATTCATCAGCATCTACGAGCTCAGCCTCTCAACCTTAATATTTGCGTTGCCTTAGAATTCGTTATTTATAATTACATAGGAGCGGGTCTCGCAGCCATGGAGGCAGACATCTTTGCGCTACGGCAGCGCAGAGCCAACAAACTAGCGATTGCGAGATCGCCCATTACGCTCGAAAGTAACTACGGCAAGTTGAGAGAGATGAACTGAGACGGTACTGAACAATAGATGCCAGTATTATGCCTGAGAATACTATCTGTAAAATTATCTATGTAAACAAACCTCATCACTTGAGAAGGTAGGTGATGCGGACGTCGTGGAAGACATTTTGTCCCGTAACGCTCGCAGTACTGTTGGGGGGGAGAAGCGGTGGGGGGGAAATGTTCATGTTGCTGCGGTCTGCAGTCTGGACGTTAGATGTCGCTAAAAATTACACACTGTAGCTTTAATGGTTATTTAATAGGTTTGTATTAAAATTATATAAAAAAGTAAATGAGTAATAAATAATAATAAAAAAATACATAAATCTTTAAATCTAGGTAAATTATTTTCATAAGTTTGCCCCTAAGAAAATCTTAAAACTCATACAAACTTTGAGTTTGCATTTGGTTAATTTCATTAGTCCTTAAACGAGCTTTAAGTGGAGCCACGGAGTAAATGGGCTAGGTGTGAATACATTTTTTAAATATATACAATTGTAATGAAAAACTAGCTTTAAGAAGAAGAACGGATTTTTCAGTTATGAGTAAAATTGGAAAATCTACTTGTAAAATAAGTTTGTAGGCCTCCATGCTGCAAAGATGTCTATTTAAAACAGACTAAATAATCCATTTTAGATATGTATCTTTCCCACATGTAAAGTGATGTGTTGCAGAAGCCAACATGTGATAACTTCGCTATTGCTTTGATGCAGATTTAGCCAAAAATACAATTCAGCCAGCAAAGAAAACCATCTCAGTTATGTTAATCGGCAGTTACAACCGCAAGATCAACTCATTACATGAATATTTAAAGACAAGGAAACATCATAAAACATTTTCTCTTGTTTTTGCTTCTCAGCCTCTATAAGAGACCTCTGATCACGCTCAGTGTGCAGGTTTACTAAAGGAAAGCCTTATATGTACAGCATTAAGCAGCACAGGTGCACTGAAAAAACAGCAGTCAGAGCATCTAATCAATACATTTAAAACATTCCTCAAATAGACATTAAGGGAGCAAGGCCAGGGAGTATCAGCTCAGGTCACTGCTTATCGTGGGGTTTGTTCATACAGATTTGAGATCTGCTAAGAATGGGGGGCTCCTTCTTAGTCAGTGGGCTGAAAAGAAAATAGGAAAAATTGGACTGCGCCAGATTAATGATCCTTGGAGTGTCAATGACCTGATAGTTAAAGGATCAAAAGAAAGATAAAAAGTGTGGGCGGCAGTGGCAGCAAACAAAACCTTTCATCTGTTCTTGGGACACGTCATGTAGCATTTTCAGATAGTGGAGCTGTGATTTGTCTCTCCCACAAAAAAAAAAAAAACCTTTCCATTACTAGCCATGAGACCCACAGCTTTCAGTTTCATAGCCTCAGCATTTTGTGAGCAAAGGACCTCTAAAGATGGCAGAAGGACAGCGTCTCCTTGTGTACCGCTGGAAGTTTCTAATCATTAAACGGGAGGCTAATGGCGAATCGGAAATTCAATATCAGTGCCTGCATTGCATTTCTCAATCTCCAGGCTTACAGAGCCAAAAAAGCCCCACAGTAAACCTGGGGAAAGCATCAGGCTAAGCAGTTTGCGTAATATCAGCTTGATCATTATTTAAGTATGATTTAAAAAGAGAAATCCCCATGCTACTATACTTTCCGAGAACTGACTGAAGAATTAGCAACGCCCCAGGATGTTATCCTAAAATCTGAAATGCTGTGCAGAGAAGAGTTTATAGATTTTCTCAAGAGGAACTGATTCCTGTTCTTTTTAACATTAGCACGCACAGGAGGGTGTTACTCAAAGGAGGTTACTGTAAACATTAATGACACCATCTCACAAGCAGCTGTGTGCATGCATACGGTGCTCCTGTTTACAAGAACTCACCTGCTGATGATATGTGGGCCTTTGTGACAGTGGAGTCATTTTATATGATGAACAATAATCAAACAGCTGAGTGAAAAAGAGACAAATTGAAAAACAGATTTTATCATTTTATCATTTCCCTCCTTCTTTATAAATAGTTTTTTCGACCCCTCTCCCTCTGTACTCTCTGGGCTCACTGTGTTATTTCGCCACTGACAGGTGGAGCCTTTTAAGTCCCATGTGCAAATATTTGCAGATTATTTTCTGCAAATTGGTTCTACCTTAAACAGACTGAATAGAGAGTATCTGTAAACAACACTTGTCAAAGATTGCTGACAGGGATTTGTACTTTTACCCGGAAATTCTAAACAATGATTATGCTTTGCATAATAAGCCATTCGATTAAAAATTGAACCTTCCCCTCAGTCCTATGTACATGTTTTATTACCTCTAATACTTTATATAGGTTCCCAGCCCCTTCTGAAATAAAGCCTCCTCATATCATGGCATGTTACCCTGCTTAACAGTAAGGAATGTTATGTTTTCCGGAGTTTATGTTTTCATCCTCAGAACTAAACCATTGAGTCGGTCATGTTCAATTGTATGTGACCAGAGTGTAAATCTACATGGAGGAGGTGGAGAGCAGAGCATACAAGCTCATACAAGGGAACACCACAAACTCACTAGTTCAGACATGTGGATGACACCTCACAGTCAATGTCAACATTAACATCAACTCAGTGGCCAGAAACATCAAGGATTCCAAGAAAAAACTTGTTGCACTTTCTGGACTGTGTTGTGCATATTGAGGACAATGGGAGTCCTATTACTGGGGTTTACCAGAAACATACACATACAGACCTAAATCTGAATTTTGATTCACATCACAAACCCACTAAGTCTCTGTTTTCAAAACTCTGAGTTACCAGACTGACAATGTTACCTTAATTGCAGAGCAGAAGCAAAAAGAATGCAAACATGTCAGGGAAGCATGTGATTATCCAAAATGGCCATCTACTAAGCTGGCCAAAAGGATTAGCAGAAAGAACACACTGCATCTAATACAGAGGAGAAAACAGAGAAACTTGAAAACACTATAGTTCCATATGTGTCAGGAATTTGGAACTGGTTCATCCCCAAGACATGAACACCAAAACCAAAGCTGAGTGGCGTTGTTTATGACATGCAGTGCATTGAGGATCTCGAGGACTCCTACATGAGAGAAACCAAACAACAACTACAAAACTTAAGGTGCAGAATAGCCAGCAAGTCTGGGCAAAATTCAGTTCTACACTTGCACCTCAGTCCAAAATGTTTAGATTTGGACAGAGAGGACAGACGGTTTAAAAGAGAGGTAAAGGAAGCCATCTTTGCTAAAGGAGAAAGGCTGTCACTGAAAAGAGGGGGAGGATCATGGTTTAAGTTTCCAGGTATATATATAACTCAATGCTGGAACTCATTCCGAAGAGGTTACGCAAGCACATTCATTGTGATTAAAATAGCCAAACACAAAACCCATACAGAACAAAAGACCAGAGGAAAAATGGCTCAGTCACTTATTTGCATCTGACTTGGAATGTGGATCATGGGCCTCCAGCTGCTTAACATTCACACTTCAACTACAGGTTGCTCTAGTTCAAGACAACAGAACTGACAAAGATTGCTGGACAGGTGTCAAAATATTTTCATGAAAACTGAACAATTGTTTGGTTTCCTTCAATTTAAGCTTATTTTGTGTTTAATTGGTTGTGACACATTTTACATGGTGGTAATGGGGCAAAAGGGCCGAATGCAAATATACACACCACTTTCAGATTATTATTTGTCAAAGGAATCAAAACAAAGTATAATTTTCCTTTCACTTTACAATACAGTATTTTCAGATAGTGTGCAGCATAAATTCCACATTCAAGTTTGTGGTCTTCAACTGACATATCATGTAAATCTCAGGTGAAGGAATATGAATGTTTTTGCAACACAAAAATCAGATTTTCTACATCAAGTTCAACAGTACCTGACAGGGAGATTGATCAGTACACTAACAAATTACTCTCCCAAACTGTACCAACAGGTTAAACCTCAAAGTGCAAGTCTTCCCGCCAACAATGGCTATGTATTTCAAACATCTAAGCTGCAAGGAAGAGTTTTTTCTTTTACAGCAGGCTCAGATGATAAAACAGTTATTTGTAACCAGTATTTCTTCATTCCAGAGGTGATAACGAGATGTTTGTTGAGGTGGTGGTGAGCTTCTGTAAAGGAAAATGGGCTTGTTCCTTCTAAAGCAGTGCAGTTCCGGTTGAACAAGGGGCCAAGGAGTGACTAAACACAGGGAGGAGCCAAGCAAGTACAAATCGAAGATATCAGAAGAGAAGCAAAAAGTAGGTTTGTTTGATGGGAATGCTGGAAAAAGTGACTAATCAACGCTGCTTGTAAATTTATGGTATGGACTTTTTAATGGCTTCTAGCACAAACATGAAGTCATTGGCTAAGTTAGATATATTTCAAAGAAGTGAAAGTAGTACTTCCTCTTAAAGGACTCTTACGTTTGTTCTTACAATTAAAAGGGATGTCATGTCACAGAACATTTTTGCAGACACAAGGACAATGAGGTATAAGAGAAAAAAATAGAAATAAAGACAGTCCCATGACATTGTATTCTGACTGAAAAAAAAGATTTATGTCTAGTTTCCATCTCGAAAAGTTTGTGACAAAGAAGCCTTGATGAGTAATCTCAGAGTTTTGTTAAGTAATCTCTTGGCATTCAGCCTCATTTCTAAACAGGGTATGACGTTTGTTTTTCCTCCTCTGATACTATAAATAGGTCTATAGGAGCTTGCCACTTAGGGATGACTGTCTTATTTTCAGGCTCAAAGGATTTGATGATTCAGAACCATGTGATCAAGCAGCTTTGTGTAAAGGAGCAATTGACTAATAAGGAAATACGTGGTTTTTGAAGTAATTCATTAAGCTGATCACGCAGTAGCATAATCTGATTGGCTTTAGTCCTTTTACCACACTACTATACATTTTTTTTTATTGGAAGGATAAAACACAAATTCTCAGTCCACTTTGAACTTGTTGGTTTGATTGTTCACTGATGAATTTTTGTTTTTTGATTTTGACATATTGTTTTCGTGTCAACAACAAAAAGGTTTGCACATAGTTTGGATGTTATTACTAGGTGGTTGGTAACCTAAAAACAATATGTAAACAACATTTTACCAATACATAATCAACACAACCATCTTGCTGCAAAAACATTTAGCCATATGTGACAGTAACGCTTTTGCTATGATTCTAAAGCAGAGTTCAAAAGAGGGGTATGAGGGCTGAAGTGTAGCTTTTTGTTCAGATGTGTTGGAGAAGAGATGCATTCAAGAGTTTCTTGTTGGTAACTCTTTAGACCTGGACCTAAGCATTCTTGGTTGAGACCATAAGGGATAGCTCAGTTTTTCTATTACAAAGCAATATTGTTTCTCTTAACACATATAGAAGATGTTACATTGCATTGTTTTTTTTGTATTTTATGTAGCAACTTAACAAAAGTTTTTACTTACCTTCCTAATATCAATTTCATTCCCATAAAAAAGTGATTGTGGACCCATGCATCTTAAGCAGTGATTCCCAACAGGTGTTAATTGCATCCCTAGTGGTCTGGGAGTGCATTGCAAGGGGAAACATTTTATCTATCTGGTAATAAAATATAATAAGCTGGGATCTGTTCTGCTTTATGAGGACTCAATGTAAAAATTAAACAGCCTTTTTCAACCAAAAGGTAAGTTATTCCTCTATATTTGAGTTGACTTTCAGCTTTGACACATCAAGACCAAGCAGAGAAACAGACTGGATGTAGAGAACAGCCTTCGATCAGCACACCTGATCAAAGCAAGCTCAGGTGTGCTGAAAAACTGCTGATACCAGGCTGTTCTCTACATCCAGTTTCATAGATGATGAAAACAGTGTAAAATAAATGGAATCAGTCTGAATGTAATTTTTGTTCAGTATTTTGTCCCCAAGTCATCAAGTTTAAATGTAGTTATAGGAAAGTCACTCAGAGGAGCTCCAATTTTATAAAGGCAGATTTATATCATGATTTTATTTTGGTATTTATTTTTGATTTTTTACTAACTTCCGGAAAACATCTTTATATTGTTTTTTTATGATTTGGAAATAATAAAATGCCAAAGAATTAATTGCTCAAGTTAAAAAGATTAAATAAAACACTTATAATATTTATTTTGTACTTAGTTATTGTATGTTATACTTTTTGAGAATCATTAATACTTTTGGCTGAGAGGGGTACTCTGTCAAAAAAGGTTGGGAAACACTGATCTAAAGCACTGTATCTTAGTCTGTCTTTACAATGCAAATTATTTGCTTGAAATGAATTGAAACATGCGCTGTTCTCTCTTTTTAATACCTCAATTAAAAAAATCTATAAATATCATACTTGCATTTCTTGTTGGTTTGTGCCAAATATTTGAGCTGATATAAAAAATAAATCTATCCCCACTTATTAAACTCTAATTATAGAACAGAAAATAAAATTAATAAAAAAGTGTAAAATATAAAATAACAGAATAAGTGACAGAGTAAAAAAAACAAGCAAAAAAAAACACAATTAAAAGAAATCAAGAAATTGTATTTAACCAGAGTAGATATTATTTACTATAACCCATAACCAAAAAAGCTCAACTTAAAATATCGGTAGAAATTGGAAAGAAAATGCTCCCCTTGAAGGTCCAGGTGGAAGTGTGGAAAGAAACATCCTGAAACAGGATCTCCATTAGTCCATTTTGTGAAAAAAAATAAAATAATTAAAACCACAAAGATACGAAATCATAAACGCCTGTCAAAAGACAGGTGGAAACAGTCACCTACCCCTCACCCCCCAACCATCCTTACATTGAATTGTTTTTGTTTGTTTTTGTTTTTTTTTTTTTTGTCTGTAGGTGTGTATGTGTGCGCGCGCGTCAGGGGTTTCACGGGAATTCACCTGGATAACGTCATACGCCGCGCGCTCCCAGCTAATGAGGCGCAGCGCGAGCTGGTAGGCAGAAGTAGAAGAAGCTTGAATGAACAGGCGCACTCCGAGGCACTTCCTCATAAGTTGCCTTAATATTGTGGTGGATTCCAAGAAGACCTGTTATTAAAACTCTAAATTTGTGACACAACAAAGGCAGCCTTCAGGTCGAGAAGAAAGCGGTGAGTTACTGAACTTCTTTCGTGTTTTGCAGAACTTACAACTCGGTGTTTGATAATTGGGAAAACAATGCAGTATCAGCCTGTACCTGTTTGTTCCAAGTAAAATGTTTTGTCTAGTTGCCTGTCATTATTTGAAGCTGTTTTTGCCATATTTCATTGTGAATTTATCTGACAGCGAAACGACAGAGTTGTATTTCTGTCTCGCTGGGCTGGTTGGGTCAGTGTAGTGGAAGAGCTGCAATTAATCACGTGGCAGCTTTTCAAAGCCAAGGCAAATGTGGACATTTCTCTGGTGAGATGCTGTGGCCCTTTTCACGAGCTGTCCAAACAAGAATGGATCAGAGGAAACACTCAAGTAACATAGGAACCCATTAAAAGTACAAAAATAAAAAAATACACAATATGTACACAAAGCCCCTGATGTGAACCCTTAGAATCAAAACAGAACAGCAACAACTGTTCCCACTGCTACTAAAATGATGTGTGTTGTTTATAACAGCTTTAATGTCATTTATAACATTATCTGGGTACATAAACTGAACTAAAACAGGTTTAATTATAAGATATTTTAGTTATAGTACAAGGAATCATACTCATGAAAATGGCTCTTAATTAAAAAATAATAATGATAATCTTGTTTCTTTAATTTAGGGCGGTCCTGTCAAGTACATTAAGATTTATGACTGTTTTTAGTTTTAGTTTTTATGATACAANTTTCCACATCTGGAAAACTTACAAACGGCTGAGTTTTCTTTGCTTTTTACTCACGAAAGGAAGTATAGTAGCTTTTCTTTAGCCAGCTGACTGTGTAGCAGTGAGTAGGAACCTGTGTGGGAGAATGCTTTTAAAACATATGTGTTAGGTTGGCCATGCCTTGTTCTGGCTAATTTATTTTATTATGAATCAGAAAAAGAAAATACAGACTCAACTCAGCCTTGAGACACAATTTTTCTATCCTTTTATTAGAATGAAATTGGTAATAAACGTAGACCTGAAAAACAAACCGTAGCGTTAGGTTGTTTATCTGTTGTGCACAACTGAGATCAAAGTCTATAATTCTGAGATAACAAAGGTACCTATAACTTGGCACTGACTTTACAACAATACAAACCTAATTTAGTTGTCTACTAAGTGAAAATGTGAGTAGTGATAACGGCTCGCCATCATGGTGGAGTAATATCTTAAAAGGAAGTATCTTTGACAGCCGTGACGTCGCTCGGACTCAAAAGCCGCAACGTCTTCTGATCGCTGGCTGAACAAATGAACAAGTGTTGAAATTATTCCTTCGGTTGCAAAAGTCTTGAGACACTCCATCTGCTATTGTGCTGGGGGTTTTTTTGTTGTTGTTGTTTTGTTGAGACCGCAGAGCTTTGAGAGCACAGTTAACATTATTTGCCCACAGTCACTACTTTGTGAAAATAGGTCGAGGGCATTGTGAATCATTTTGGAGGGTAGACGCAGGGACATCTGCTCCGCAAGCATCCTGATCTTTTGATAACTCAAAAATAAACAAAACAGGCGGAACATGTTTGCTTTTATGTTAAAATGTATATTTAGATTTAGATCCTAAAACAATAGTGCAAATTTTATATTAGTATAAAGAAGATCACCTGAAATAAAATCTGAACTGCATTATGTCTGCTTATTCTCACAGTCCTTTCTTGTTGTGTGCTGTAAGAGGTAAACCTGCTGAGTGTCTTAGAGGCAGTGTGGGTTTTGTATCTTGCCTAAGGTCATTTCAACATGTAGCCAAGGATCACGCAACTAAACTTTAAATGTTATACTCCTCTGTCTCCTGAGCCACACATCCAGGTTTAACCCATCTATAACTGTTAGCGTCTTTACTCGGGTGTATATCAGGTTTTTCATGGCTTATGCTGATTTTCATATTAAACCTGCTGATTAATTTTTGATATATTTTTTTTAAGGGATCAAACCACACAGGAGAGAATAAATAAATATATATATATATATATATATATATATATATATATATATATATATTCCATTATCTTTTTTAAGAGTAGAACTTAAGTTTGTTTTGAACATAATAGAGCTTTATTTAGGCAAAAATGTCAATAGAAATAATGACTAAGAAATCAACCAGTTCTCCGTTGATCAAGTATAGAGAAAAACTAAGAGGGTTTTATTTTCAATATATTTAATGCGTAAAAAATGATAAATATCACATTCCCTGTTCTGTAGTAGGATGAACTTTTAGAACATATCCTCTAATAAGATACATTTGATTAAATTAAGGGTTTGGATGCCTAAGTTCTAACAGTAATGCAATTTTTATTAAAAAAAATGTTCCAAGTCAAAACTTATTAATAGGATTTTCTCATCTCAAATCACAAAGAGAAGCTTCATTGGTGCACCTCTAGTTTGAAATTATACAATAAACAAGCAATGTAAAGAAGAAACCTTCTCAAAATTGCATGTAAACGCAAACACATTCAGGCACAATTTAGGTTTATTTGCACAAAGAGTTCTGGGCGCTGATGCTTTTGCTCATCACATGCCATTGTGCTCTTGTCACAGCTCTTCTTTTTGTCCTGTGCGCACACTCCTCCTCACAACTTGGTATCCTGTTTAGCTCCTCTGGTTTAGATTCTATTCTGTTGGGCTTAACTAAGCCTTTGTGAACTGTGAGCGAAGCAGAAATGGACACCTCATTTTAAAGCATGCTAAGCAAACACACATTCAGTCCCTGACACAGAGGCAGGATTCTTTCCATGTCGGTTGCAGCTTTGGCATCGTTACAAAAGTTGGTGCTCTCATGAAAGAAGCCAAACCATTTGGGGGGCGACTTTTTGACCATGATCTTCATTAAAGGCATATCCTATTTGACATAATGCAGCATCCCAAAATAATCTGATCGCCACTATGTGTGTCTGTGTGTGTGAAGGTGCATTTGGTCTGGTGCTGTTTACATATTAACCTTGGAGGGATGGAAAAAGGCAGGCTTCTTGCCAGTCACCACTGAATTTCATTAAAGGCTTCTTTGTTCAGGGTTATTAGTTCCTGTTTGTGAACATAAGTTGACTTGCATACTTTCAAAATGGAACATTAAAGACAACAAAATGTCTCAGTAAGATTTGAGGATTAGGTAGAGGTTTGTAAAAAGGTTTTACTTGCTTGATCAAGTATGAAAAGAAAGTCATGTCACTGGGAAGATTAAGAAGCCCCCTCTCATATTCTGTTAAAGCAACATATCAGGAGTCAGGTTCTGTGTAAACATTATTAAGATCTGAAGTAGAAAACTCGCTTGGTGGTCCATTTCTTTAAACATGTTGCTTAATGAGGCTAATTACTCACTAATCTATTGGAGGGAACAAGACATCACCAAAAGAAACAGCAATCCCAAAAAGAAAGTAGCAGCTTGTGCAAAAGCTGTTTTATAAAAGTTTAAAGCTTATAGTTTTCCATTGGTAGCCATATAAAGAGGTAGATGATTGCTTACATAGGAAAAAAGAGTTGGAGGCAGGACCCTGCTTATCCTGGGAATAAAATGGTTACATAGTTTGTTCAAATGTAAGACCATGTTAAACTCTAAAACATAATACTGACTTAAATGTAGGGTTGTCACGATACTAAACTTTTCAACTCGATACAGATACTAAGGAAAATATTCGATACTCGATACCATTTTCTATACCACAAGGATATAAAAACAAAGACTCCAAAATTCAACAGAAATTTTCATTAATAATAAAAATACAATAAGAATAATAATAATTTGAGGTTGTTTGCTATGCAGAATATTAAGCAAGCTTGGTAAAAAAAAACGTACAAAATTAAAATTAAGTTTTCTTTACTTGGCTATGCTTTGCACAGATAGCAATGACACTAGCCAGACCGGTTAAGAAACAAAAATAATTCTCAGCAGCTGCACCTGTTACAAAAAAAAGTCTGAAACTGAAAAGTGCACAGAATTATTCAATCACACAGTGTTCAGAAAGTGCATTTTCCACTATTCTGCACTGTATCGATACTTTTGAAAATGAGTATTGTATCCGGATACAACGTTTCAGTATCGATACTTATTTGAGTATCGATTCTTTTGACAACCATACTTAAATGCATTCTGTTTTAGCACTTTGTTACTGAGTACGTGTTTTGTTTGCATTACATGTTATGTGAGAATATTATTGTTTACGCCCTTACCTCTATTGGTTAAAATGAGCTAGAAGGCGGGGTGTCCTTCTCTTTAAATAATAATCACTTCCGAGTAAATAACCATTCCAAACATGCTGATGACAGAAAGAGGCATCTAATTTGGTCATCTACAGCAGGTAGGTTATTAGCTGCTTATAACCATTCAATATAACCTCACTTAAAAAACCTAAACCAGCTCCTAACAACTTTGGATAAATATTGGTTCTATTTCTAAATACTTTTTTATGTAATTGGCTATTTGTGACAGGATTTTAAGGGGCTTTTTGTCCAACTTCTTTTTTTTATAATGCCACAAACATACAACTGAAGTATTAACCGCAGTATCTGAATCCAACAAGTGAAACGTTTTTTTTATGCATATCAGATATAGTAAAAGAAAAATGATTCTTGTTCTTTGAAAGATTTCAATGAAGTAGGACCTTTGTTCAGATTTGTTAGTTAAACAGAGCAGAACTTGTTTATGTGTCTGTTGCCCAGGAAGCAGAGGCAACTAGAAATCTGTGCAGCTTCTTGTAGTAATGTCCATTTACCCGTATATCATGTTGATGAAATCTTATATTGCCCTGATGGTTGGAGGCGGCCTCCAATACCCTCACAATCTGCCTTTAATTCAGACAGTGCTCCTACATTTGTATTTTGTTAGCTGGAAGGAGGGATGTTATCTGTTTGCAATGCTGGTTTATCCAGCTATATTTGGGAATGTTGTTATAGAGACGGTCTCCAAAAACAAAAAATCAAGAGATTGTGTTAGAGATAGATTGATAGATTTTTTGGCATTGGCTGGTAGCTGCGTACCTTTAACTATTAATGAGTGCATTCAGCAGTTATGCTTTGAGATCTCATGAAGCACATTCATTACAACCATCTCCATTTAGTATCCATTATTATTGTTTTTTGTTGTTTTTTTTTTTTTATAAATTTTTCTTTTTTGTTTAGATTGAGATTTGTGACACCTGTTATCATTTTAGGTCTTTAGACCAGCTGTTGGCATCTTCAGTCCTCGAGGGCCAGTATCCTGTAACTTTTAGATGTTTACTTTATCCAACACACATGAAATAAGTAGCTATAAGATTAGCAGGGCTCTGGGGAACTTGACTGCATTCCGAGGAGGTAATTCAGCCATTTGATTCAGGTTTGTTAGAATCGGAAGGAATAGCAGCCCTAGAAGACTGGAATTGCCCACCACTGAATTAGACTGTTAAAATAAAAGGTATCCAAATTGGCCTTAAAAAGTACTGTTTTGAGTTAAAGATTTTCTAATGCGTTGTAAATGACCCATCCATTTATATAAGGGAGGAAAGTATAAGAAAAAAGACATGCAATTAAAAGCAGTAGCTGTTTCCTGCAGGTCTGCTCTGTTTGCCTATAGTGGCTCTGCAGCCACACTTGGCCAAAACAGCCGATACTAACCCATCATAAATAACCAGGAGCTTCATGGTCCACATACAGAACTAAGCAGGAGGGGGGGGGGTATATTTGTCATGGAACCAAATCGGTTGTTTCAGTATCAGCAATAAAGCTAAAGCACAGCTTGTCACTCACCAACACCACAGCTGAATTCTGAACCCACTGTCTCCACCCCTCTGGTTCATATTGGTTATTTGAATTTGAAATTTTACTACTCTGGAAATTTTGCATTTTATATCTGTATATCTATTTCAGGGTATTCATATTTTTCATAGGCCTTTTGTAATAAAAAAAAATTATCTGTACCTGCTTCCATGATCAAAATAGAGCATTAGCAGTAGTGACTGCTCCCTCTCTCTGCTGTGTTTCTGCAGGCTGACTGCTCTAAAGCACAACTTTTCTTTGCATATTCACATGCAAATGACAATCAGGCCCTTGAACAATGAAAAAAAAAAAACATAGTTTTCCTAAAGCAGCAGAGGCTTCTGCGATCATGACTCAAACATTCTTAAGCTTATGGCATTAATGAGAAAAAATCTGTTTCAGTATAGTAAGAAGATTGTATTTTCAGATTTTTCAGCAAATTCTGAGCAATTTCTTAGAAAGATCTTGCAGCTCACAGGTTTGAAAAGCTTACAAATACTTTTAGAAATCTGTAATTTACTAAGTAGAAATCTTTTAAAAAACAATTAGATAAAAAATAAAACACAGGAATAGGCAAGAAAATTCCTGCATAAAGATTTGTTCATTGCCTTGAACTGAGTGCTCCACATCTGTCATCACACTTTTTTAATTGTGCATCCCATCTGCCTGTCTTTTTAATTGTGGTTGGGAGTTTTGCTATAGTTGTGGAATGTGGAAAGATGGGTCTAATTTTCATGCAAGGTGCAATCATGGACAGGTTTTATATTTTTCATGATTCAAAATATTTCCTGATACGATTTGCTGTAACTATGCAACGTGGGAACTTTTTGAAATGTCTTTGCAGCAGCATGAGTCTGCATCTTTAACGTGGAAACCGTTGACAAAATGATGTTTGAAGTTACCTTCACAGCTTCTCTCCCTTTGTGTGTTTCCGGTACTTTGATTTTTAAAAGCATTTGATAGTCCTGACTCCTGCTGCCTCTGTAATGCATGCAATTTTTGTCGGACACACATCACAAAGACAATTCAACTATCAGTACTTGCTTTTGTGCTGATGCTTAGTAAAAGTGTATTTTATGGCATAGACATTTGTTTAATGATCTAATGAAACTGGATTTCCCCCACATTCATAGCCTTTTAAAATTATGCTCAGTCAGTGAGACACTTAAGGACCTCTGCAGGTCTGTGATGGGAAAACTCCTTTTGTTGGAAAGACAGATGCACATTAGACATCTGGACAACTTTTTAATCATATGTCAGTATGTTCAAAGCAGGACATTATGCCTTTAAAGGAAAATAAACACAAGTGCTACAGTAATTGCATACAATGTTCTGGAAGATTTGTCTATAACGTGTACATTCCGACTTTGATAAAATGTTCCAATCACTTCAAGAAGCTGCAAAGTAGGAGTAAATAATAATTTAAGGTGTAATTTTCAAGTCAGATAAAGCAACTGTTTGTCAGTTTAAACTGTCCTGTAAAACCTCCAGTTAGGTGGAACACTGATGGTTGTCTGTAAATCATTTGAGACAAAAGGGGGGGTACATGTCAGAATTTTAAAGTTAGAATTAAATTAAATTCAATCCCATGCTGACAACCCAAGGCTTTTCTGAATGGGAAACGTTGAACTAATCGGTCTTTATGATTTAATTGAACTATCTTTGTAAAGTGCCTTAAGATGATGCCCTCTAAAGTGAACTGAAATGAATTGAATTGAATAGATCCTTGGGTCGGCTCAGCCAGCTGACAGCATCTACTTTCAACTGATGCAGAATTCCTTCAAAAGTCAGCGAAAGAATTGTGTATTGTGGTCTCAGCTGGAAGTTAAGATGAATCAGATTAAATCGACTTTACAGATGGAGAATATGCTCCGTGTTTTCAGCCTTGCCGTGTTTAGACTGGTGCATCTGAATTTGTTGATCAAAATCAGTTGCTGTTTACTTGCTCTTTAAACTGCAATAAACCAGGATGCAGTCTAAGAAGCCTTAAGGAAATAATTTAGGATGACAAGAATAGACTTCTTCAGCAATCATCTGGCACAACTGCTAAGACACATTTTCATACCAGTGATCAATTACACAACAGCCTGGGAAAATTAGCCATTTAACAGTGTTTTCACATAGGAGAATCTGTTAGTTATTCAGGAGGACTGATGTTTAGCTAAACTATTAACCTTGGGAAGACATGAGCACATGCGTTGGTGTCAGTTAGCAGCCAATTTAATAATTGTGATTATCAAACTCACTGACCTGCTGATAACCTGCTGACTCACGGCGAGCTCCCAAGCCTGTTAGACCTGCTCGGCCTCTTCTTTCTGTAAGGAACAGATCACACAATTGAAGCCCTGTGAATTACAGGACCTGTTTGCAATGCATCTACTGTGCATGACTTTGATTTTAATCTACCTTTTGTACACAGCTATGAGCTTCTGGTTCCATGATTGTTTTATCTTTAACACAGACCAACTTATGGAAAAGTACAAACTTCTTTTTGATTTCTGTTTAAAATGTCAATACCGGTAATAGTAAAACCCAGAGAATCTTTTAAATGTTCCCCCTTTTCCCCAGATAGTACTATTATAACTACTTTGAATTTATTATATCAATGTTTGATTTTGTTTTGAACATTACAAAATCTCAGTTGAATCAGCTAAGGTGTTATTTTTATTCCAGGGGCGTGATGATGATATGTTTAACTAACAAAATAAAACAATAAACTATATGTAGCATTATTACTTGTTTGTCGTCTTTATGGGGCAAGCATTTTGTTAATTGGAATCTTTACTCAGTGTAATATATTTCAGTATACTTCGGCAATTCTAGAAAATATTTTATTTTTGATTCTTTAAAAAGCTAAGGAACATAGGATTTTTGAGGGTTTTATAAAGGAAATCAAAGTGTAAGAAATCAGTGTTTCATGGCCTCTTTAGCAAACATAGATTTAACTAGGTTTTAAATGTAGTTCATATTCCCTAAAAGTAATTAAATAGCCTTTTCATATAGCCTTAAAGCTAACTTTTGACCAACCCCGATCTCTTAAAACTGACATTATGTCCTGACAGTAGATGATAATGACAATTGTGAACCTTTTAGCTAGTCCCAGTTCTATCACAGTTTGTACAAATTGTTCCTGTCCTCTCACCATGACACTTTTTATTTTTCTGTAGGGTGTCTGAAATGCTGCCAGAGAAATGAACAGACCCTGTAACACAACCAGAAAACAAATTAATACTTTCAGAACTTACAGAACAAAATGTTTTGAACATAAAAGCTGAGTTTCCAGCTTAAAATCCTTCCCTTTATATTGAGGGTTTAATGGTAAATTCTCTTTGGCGGATGGCTTTATAATTTATATTTCATCGCTTTTAAAAGTAACAATGTGGAGTGGAGTACTTACTTGATTCATATACATATATGCATGGCACTTGATTAACAGAATCACTTTTATTAGTCAAGAACACTTCAACACAGGTACAGTGGTAACAGGAATTAGTCTTCATAATGTTGAAATGTCAGCTTTTGTTGTATGAACCCATCAATCAACATGTTTTGCTCTGTTCTGCTTTAAACAATACATCTCTGGTTAGTTGTTAAAATAGTTTCACAAATGTTCTTGTTAAGGTGCCATCAGATGCAGTTCTGCTTTTCTGTCATATTTACTTTGTATCATTTGTTGCTAGTCTTATATTAACTCTAAAACTACAGATATCTATGCTTTAGAGAACATTTGCCTTGTAAAAATTGTAATGAGGATACTCTTCAAACTATGCTGCTCATGTGTCTGATAAGTTTCTTTTTGTTTTTTTATTTTTTAATCTCTTACCAGTATTACCTGGTAACCCACATGGTTTTTTGTTTTTTTTCCCTGAAGATGCTGTCACCTCATCACTGCAGGTTTTCAGTCTTTAGGGTCTTTTTTCTGCTGGGTTGAAAAAAAATTATTTTTCTTTTACCCCTAGTTATCCTCGAGGAATTTGTGTTTTTTTTTTGTTTTTTTTTTTTAAGTCTTTAGCCATTTCCTTACCCACCCTTTTCCCCAAATACAAGCAGTCAGGTTTTCCACTCCCTCTGGAGAGACAGGGTGTCTGTTTGTGCATAATGTCCATTAAGCAGTTTTACAATATATACTTTGAGCCCAAGACACAAATTGCAAAAAAAAAAAGTGTCTTGGTCGATAATTATGTTTATACTTGGAAAATATTAATTTCTTAGCCCATGTGATTCATCTCTATGGAAATTTTTAACAACTATTACATGTCTTAAACAGCAGTCTAAACAAAACCTGGATTCAGTTCTGATAAAGCAGCTGCAGAGCAACATTTGACATTAAAAGGAGGTTAAGGGCTCCAATAATGAATAACTCAGGGCCACTTCTGCTCTGGTTGTCACTTCCTTGGTCAGATCATAAGCAGCTTTCTGCACATCCTACAGTTTATTTCTGTTCACCACTCAACTTAAAAGTGAACAAGTGTGTCTGAGATTTAATGTGGCTGCGTCTGAGGTTTCTTCTTTGTTGATAATTCTTACCAGTAGGACCAGTCGGAGTGGGAATTTCCATAGCCTTTCAAAGTCACTTAACTGCTGTAGGAAAATGTTCAACTAAATTCTTCGTTCACCTCAGTGAAGCAAAACAAGATCTTTGTTCAGCAAGAGCTTAAAATAGCCCTGTGATTACCTTTTTAGTTGACTGAGACACACGTGTGTACATACATAACAGCATGCACTGCTTCAGTGTCCTGGAGCCTCCTAATGTAGACATTCAGCTCAGTAAGAGACAAAGCATGAGAGCAAGCATGTCTCAATGTTTCCCTGAGGTTTTTACCTAAAACCGGTTTTACAAAGTTGACAATTGAAATTTATTCCAGGTGACATATGCTTGCTTTAAAGTCTTCCTCAACCCATGTAAAAGCATTAATTTAGAAAAATGCCACACAAAGAGGTTGGTGCAAGGAGACACTGAGGTTAGCAGGGCTGCAGTCAGGAGACAAAAGTGGCAGCTAGCTTATCGGAGCCTGACTTGTCTTTATTGTAGCATGAAGAATGAGTAGAGGGATAGTGGTTGTTATGCCACTGATAGATTTAAAATTCAGTAACATTTTAGTTTCACTTCATATGTTCACCTGCAGTAGCCACCATATAACCACTAAAGGCAATTAGGGCAGATGGTTAATATACCAATATTGCAGAATTTATAGGTGCACAGTAATATTAAAATTAGTCCTCAACCAAATTTATGAAGTCGATGTGTAAAAAAAAAAAAGCTAGTTTTTAGGTTGAGTTACAATTTTTTAGGCAGTAACTAATTATTGATTATCTGTAAACTTCTGCCAAAGTTACAGAGCCGACGTGTGTTTAGCTCCTGGTTCTTGTCAAGTTAATATATGCCACATTTATGACAGAACAGGCCTTGTAAAAATAAATAAATAAAATATGTATATATATATATATATATATATATATATATATATATACACCTTGTTTCAAATAGAGAGTTGGTGCAGTTTTTACCTATACGAACACATCTATACAATAACAATTAGTATTGTAATTAAACATTTTAAATGGAAAATATAGTTATAATATAAGTTTTTCTCAAGTTTAAGTTCAACTATGTGTGGGTTTTTTCACTAAAGCACTTGGTCTGATTGGTTCCAATTCAGTTTAAAAATACTTAATTAATCCTAAATGGAAATTAAATAAAGAATTAAACATAACTCTAGTAATATGGTTTAGATTTAATTTCTTTGGTGGGATTTAACATGCTGGCTGATTCTCTTTCACATGTTTTGTTTGAGGTAGCTAATGTCATTAAAATATTATTTAAAATTGAACATGTCCAGCAATGATTTTATGCTGTGCATTGGGAATTCTTCACAGTAGAGAGCTGCAGAATTTCTATTTTTGTCAGACACCCCTTTTATTTTTCTATTGTCGAACAGTGATTGTCCTACTAGAGTTGCACCGAACAGACTTGATAACAATTTATTTCGCTATTTTGCAGATTTTATTACTTAATTATTTTTTTCAAACCATTAAATCTAACCAGCATGAGTTACAAAACAGAAATAAAATGTGCGGCAGGTGCTTTGGGGTTGGAGATTTAAATCAAATAGAAAAATTTAAATTATATAGAATATATGCTTTAAAGCTTTCTCCCTTTAACATTTATCTGATGTTATTTAAAATACTTAAAACACGATGCATTAAGGAGGATTAAGTGTCTCAGTTGATTGTGCAGATAAAGTGGAAATGAGCTCATTTTAATGACTGACTTACGGGAGGACCTTATCAAGCCTCATGGCTGAGAAATAAAGACAACATACACAAGGAGCCCGTTTGAAGCAACTTTGGTCTTTATCTTTTGAATAAACATGGAGCAATTCAGGTAAAACATCAATAGTTTCATTTTACAGAAAACTTTAAAAAAGGATTTCACCATAGTGATTTCTCCATTCTAATCTTTTTCACAGTCCTAATAGGAGCCTGATAACATTTAAGCCTGGCAGAGCAAGACTGAGGGGAGAAAGGTTAATCCATACAGGGTTTAAGAGGAAGTGTATAAAGAAACGCTTCACTAAGAGATTAAACTTCATTAAGGAATGAATTTGATGCATTTTACTGCTTAAATCCTTTGGTTTACCACCTAGATATTTAAAATAGTTTTATTAATGAGTGTGCTTTAATAGAAACCTTAAAGTAGGTAGGAATGTGTTCTAAATGGACCCATGTAGGAAAACTATATGAGATTAGTCAGTTTTATTTTCTTTTTGAATATTTAGCCTATTGAAACCATCTCACTGGCTTATCTTGCTCCTGCTTGAAATTGCCCCTCCCCCATTACTAGAGCAGGAGTTTGCATTATGCACCAAGTTGAATAGAAACCGTCTACTTCCTCTATAGAAACTAAAGACTGTTAAGTGCCATATCTCTGTATTACTGTTACTATCCTAAATACTTCAAGCCCCTTTCAGATTCAGATTTAAAAGAAGTTTCAGTCTTGATGTTGCTCCTGATTATGGACAGGAATATTAACATCCTTATTACTCACCAGTTTTTTTGCATGTTCGTGTTTGTATCTTGGTAAATTATCTTCAGTGATAAGCTTTAACTCTTAAAGGGAAATGATTCCTTCTTGCCATCTCCCTGATGTTTAGCTCCATTTGCAAGTCCAGGTCAGGATTCAGGCTGGTTGACTCAAAATGATTATTATCTCCAGTAGTTTGTGATCTACCAGACTGGATTTGGGCTCAGCTCTATGTTAGATTGAGACATTACCTGATTGTTGGTTTGTGTTGTTTTTCAGGAGTCCCAGGTGAGTGGTCACCATGGCACCCTTTCTACGAATTACCCTGAATGGTTATGATATGGGTGCTCTGCCCGATATGGAAAACACCCCTATCTGTGCCATCAGGGTTAAGGAATCTCTCACTACAGGTATGTCCCTGTGTATATGTGTATGATTATCGTTATGACTATTATTAACCTGAACTCTCACATTGAGAAAGTAAGCTTGTGGATGTCCAAACGATTGCAGTCAACTCCTGGGACTTTCTTTTGATTGTGCTATTGTCTTTCCACAGAGCGAGGAAAAACGCTGGTCCAAAAGAAGCCCACCATGTTTCCTAGTTGGAAGACACATTTTGACGCTCACATCTATGAGGGTCGTGTCATTGAAGTTGTCCTCATGAAGAGCTCTGAAGAGCCTTTGGCTAAGGCCACCATAGGTGTGTCGCAACTGATGGAGCGCTGCAAGGCTTCTAGAAACAGAAGCAATTCTGAGTTATCGCTGGACCTGTATCCTTCAGGGAGAGTTCACATCATCTTGCAGTATTTCCTGGAGGACACAGATACAGGTAAACTAAAAGCCTGATTTGATGGTTATCATTATTCCTTAGACTTGGATTTTGACTTCCTTTATTGTCATTGCACAAACAAAAATAAGGTGAATCTTGACAACAAAATATCGATTACTTGGCTACCAGTGTAACAGAGCTAAGACCTTATTCCTGCGCAATAAATATGTTTTCTATAACTAAGAGCTAGCTATATACGGGGTAAAGAACTACTTATCATTCCTGATGTATTACGTGTGTTTTAACTGCTTAAGAGTTCTGTATAGCGTCCAAAACATTAACATCAAACTCTATCTTTAGAATGTGTTTTTTTTTTTTTTAGTTCAACACAAAAGTCTGAAGACCATCAAAAAGATAACTGCAAAAAATGTAGATCTAGTTCCATAATAAATGCACCACTAAGGCTGTCACGAGCTACTGATGAATATTATATTTTGTCATTCTTTGGATTATAATACATTAAACAGAAAAGAAATAGGCTGCAGGATGTTTTAGTGGTCAGAGTTTTATTAGGGGCAGACGGTGAGGTTATTGCTCAGCATCCGGGACCATTTTATTACTATTTTTAAACGGAATGGTGATTTATGCTGTAGTTATTACATGTGTTTTCTTATTGTACAATAATTATCAAAAAGGCTCCTCTGAATCAATGTATTGTTCCAAAAGTCACACAGGCATATTTTTTTAACAGCTGTAGAAAATCAGGAGAAAAAAAAAAAAAAT
>NW_015150793.1:636338-666141 GCF_000732505.1 Cyprinodon variegatus
AGTGTAGAGATCTACTGTGAATGGGCCCCATACTCCATCAGTGTCCACCCACACAATCAACGGGTTCCCCATTTAGATAAATTCCCAGTGTTACGTTTGAACAGCTCTAAGATTCTGTATGCTTTGCATCTACCGTCGCTCTCCAATCTTCCTGTGTTTTGATCAATATGAATCTCTTCACAACATACATCTGTTGGTGAAGAGTTAGATTATTTCCTTGAACTTATCACTTTTTCCCCACCATAAGACATTTGTCGCCATAAGGCTGCTCCTTTTTCCCCCCAATTGTTCCTGTGTCTGCCCCTGTCTCCTGCCAACCCACACACCTTCTCCTTTCCATTTCACCACTGTTGTTTGCTTTGTTTACTAATCCCACACCTTCTTCCCTGAAAGACTACTGCTGTACTGACTTGAAGCAATTTATTTAGGATGGTATTTGTCTGTATTCTCATTAAAATAAATTTTGAATGAAAAAAAAAAAACCTTAAGGAGAGGTAGAATTAATTACTTCCCAGTAAGTTGATGATGAGGTGTACTGTAGTTGATTGTACGAAATCAACATTTTAATGCTGTGAGTGATGTTAAAATCTATGTCTGCTCCTCAGATCATCTCAACCAGTCCGTTAAGGCTCCTCCTCCAGATGGAGTCATGACTCTGAACAGGAGGAGAGGAGCTGTAAAGCAACCAAAGATTCACGTGGTCAAAAACCATGAGTTTATTGCCACGTTCTTCCGCCAGCCCACCTTCTGCTCCGTCTGCAGAGACTTTGTCTGGTGAGGTGTCATCCTTGGTTACATACCAGTATTAACTTCATTAGCCTGATTCTGTCCTTTTGTGGACTTCTCACAAAGTTTTGCATGAAAGGTGTTTTATTATTTCAGCACTGCACATCTACAGACTGCAATATTTCTTTGCATTACAAATGTATTCTTGCCTGGCTTGTCAGTTTGGACAGACCAGGGAGGGCACGTTTTAGTAAATTTTTAATGGAAATTACTGTTCAGGGGTATTGTTTTTAACGTTATCCTTCTTTAAACCTGGTCAGATTATCCCTCACCTTGTGAGGCAACCAGATTTTCAAAAGGTTTCTAAGAGAAGACCCAAGTAACCTGCCTGTTTGCTTGTTTCTCAGCAATTGAGCTGTAAAGTTGGAACACCATCATTATAAGCATGAATCAGTGTCTAGGAAATTCCCGCAAGACTGTCAACTCATCGTCCAACAATAGGGAGTGTCAGCAATCTGTGAGCCAAGCTCCTCCTCCATGTATCCAATCTACCAAAAATACGTTCTCTTTACGGACAGACAGTAGAAAGTCTTGATTTTTTTTCCCCCCTAAGCCTGTACCTGATAATAACCTATATTTAACCTACTTTCTGTTTTGTTATCTCTTATCAGTTTTGATTGTAATAAATGCAAATCCATTGAGCATACACACGCTATTAGGTCTATTATTTTTTTTTGAGACTCAGATAAAACATTTTTTGCATATCAATAAGGTTGAGATCTATAGACTAATCCAAACAAATCCTAGTGTCAGTCATTCCAGCCACCCAAGTCCACAAACATGAAAATATTTCCTTTTTTCATGTCCATGATTTAAAACATTTTCCTTTCTTTCACCTATTTCAAACAGGGGTCTCAACAAACAAGGGTATAAGTGTAAACGTAAGTTGCTTTTAAGCTCATCTCCATATTTTTGCACGTTTACTCTTTTGACCTCTATCACCTAAATCATCCCTAGCATCTAAATGTACGCTTCATCTCACTTTTTGTTTACCCCAGAATGCAATGCAGCCATCCACAAGAAGTGCATCGACAAAATCATCTACAGGTGCACTGGAACAGCAGCGAATAGCCGTGACACTATGGTAGGTGAAGTTGATGTTTTCCAGTGTGCATGCAAAATGTCAACATCAGATCAGGTTAGTCCAGCAAGGCATGTTTTGTTTTACAAATATCAGCTGGAGGACATGGCTGGAGTATTTACTGCACTAAAATATCAAACTTGACCCAGTTACTGAGAAAAATACTATTTCCAAACACTATTTCCATACTGCAGCAGCTTTTTTTTCCGAAAGTGAGGAGGTATATCAAGCAGAAGAGAAAAACAACAGAGTTAACTAAAAATATCAAACTGTTAACTTCCATAATTAGAGCAAAACCAATAAATAGGGGGCAGCTTAGCACTGAGTTACAACATAAATCATTTGAAAATATAACTTCCCTGTTTGGCAAAACAATAGCTTAGATAGCACTTGGTAACAGATGTACCTAACATTCTTTGTCAAGCTCTGTACCTTTTAGAAAAAGTTTATATTTTAGTGTGAAAAACAAGCATTTGTCAATTTGCACTGAGTGAGCAAACGTTGATCTGGTGCACACAAAACAGTGTCTTTTCACTTGTTTTATGCAATCTCATTCAGTTTTATTCTGTAAATCTGTAAAAATGTTAGCTGTTATGGTCTGTTAATTATAACAGTAATGGTATTATCCTTTCTAATATCTCCCTTTTATATCTTTCTAATTCTAATGGATGTAGTTCCAGAGGGAGCGCTTCAACGTTGATATGCCGCATCGCTTTAAGGTGTACAACTACAAGAGCCCCACGTTCTGCGACCACTGTGGCAGTCTGCTGTGGGGTCTTCTCAAACAGGGCCTCAAATGCAGCGGTGAATCATATTAACCCTTGTTTTAATTTGGACTTTACGTTCTCTTCGTCTTTGAATTCTACCATGAGGCTAACATCTACACTTTGAATGTATCCCCCACATACTGCTTGGTGCTCCTGCTGCTGAGCAGACTGCAACATGAACGTCCATAGTTACTGCCAATGCAAAGTGGCCAATCTGTGTGGAGTAGACCAGAAAATGTTGGCAGAAGTTCTGTCTCTAATTGCCAAGGTTGGTGGATCATCAAGCTTTTTGCCTTTTTTGTCATTAAAATCTGTGCTTTTACCCTAAATATTTGTTTTTATAACAGGAAAATGAAGTCAAGAAACAGGATGACTGCAATGGACCAGAAATTGGGATTTATCAAGACAGGAGTTCAATTACAAGTCCGAGTGGTAAGACATGTACAGTAGAAGACGAGCTATCGGGGGAGGATGTTACATGTGAGTTAAATGTTGATTGTTATTCTCCTTACATTGTTGCTTTTTTTTTTTATTATTATTTATATATGTTTCTGAAGCGCTAGATTTCCCTCGGTATTTGCATGTGTATTTGTTTATAGATTTGCATATTTATTTACTCAAAGTGTCCAAATTTTCAGCAGGTGGAAAAGCAAAGAGTGTGAGGCCGGCCCCATCCCAAGTAAAAACCCAGCAGTCACTCATGCACCTCAACATGGAAAACCTAACCTTCCATAAGGTGCTGGGAAAAGGTAGCTTTGGCAAGGTATGTCCTGCTGTCTTCACCGTTTATCTTTTCCTCCCTTTAAAATGTCGGAAAGCAAACCTTCCCATGGTTATCTGAACTCCCACATCCAGGTGATGCTGGCAGAACTCAAAGGAACAGGGCTGTTCTTTGCTGTAAAAGCCCTCAAAAAGGATGTGGTTCTGATGGATGATGATATTGAGTGCACCATGGTGGAGAAAAGAGTCCTGAGCCTGGCGTGGAACAACCCTTTCCTCACTCACCTCTACTCCACATTCCAAACTAAAGTAAGAACATCACCTATATAGCACCCCAAAGTTTTCCTTCCCCTTTCATTTGTAGGTTGAGCTTCAACCCAGTTGAACACCCATAGCAAGACTTTGAGTTTATGTTGATACGTTTCCAAAGTACTCTACATCTGTTAGTAAAACAATGTTCTTTATTATATCTAGGGCTGCTAAAGATTATTTTGCAAATCGATTAATCTGTCGATTATTTTTTTTTTGATTAATCGATTAATAATCGGATAGCCAAAGTTTCCTTAAAGATTTTTTACTAAGTTTAACCAGGTGAAACTAAAATGTTTCCACTTGAGGAGTGCTGGATATAGCATATTGACAGATGAACATTTTTTTTAATCTTAAATGCAAAATGTTTATATATTTTATTTCTTTTTTTTTTTTTTTTGTACAATTTTGATATAATTACTGCTCTAATTGGATTGTTCTGTCAGCCAAAGGCATATTTTAGAGTCTCTACCCTCCATTTAACGATTAATCACGATTAATCTGATTAATTGTTTCAGCCCTAATTGTATCCTTAAGGATTTTCTTAAGAGGAGTAAACTTAGGCTTCACCGCTGAGTAACAATTCCCAGCTGTTCATTAGATAAGACCACACATCCAGCCTGCGTTATCTGAATGATTCTCTCTACGCTTGAGTTCCTAATGTCTCATTTGTGAGCTCACAGTTCTATCTTGTTTTCTCAGGAGCATCTCTTCTTTGTAATGGAGTTCCTCAATGGAGGCGACTTGATGTTTCACATACAAGACAAAGGCCGCTTCGATATCAACAGAGCTACGTGAGTACACACCAAGATAAGAGTGTAATGAGCAGATTTATAACTGGGACTTCATTGATGTAAAGCGGTTTGACTTTTTACTCCCAGATTCTATGCTGCTGAGATAGTGGTAGGACTGCAGTTCCTTCATTCCCAAGGAATCGTCTACAGGTAGGAGTCTTTGTTCCGTAAAATCTGCAAATACAACAAAGGACACTATATAATCATTCAGTTAAACGTATGTATGTTTATCTACAGAGATCTGAAGCTGGACAATGTCTTGCTGGACAGTGATGGACACATAAAAATAGCAGATTTCGGCATGTGCAGAGAGAACATCTCCAATGAGAACAAAGCTGGCACATTTTGTGGGACCCCAGACTACATTGCACCAGAGGTTAGTCTGAGGATTTCCTTTTAAGTGTTCTAAAGAAATATGTTCATATATTCTGATGTTTGATTTCAATTAAAAGCTTCACTTTGCTTTCATTTATTTGCATGATCGTTTTTGTAAATGCATGTTTGCCTCCTGGTGGCCTTTCTAGGATACCACAGCATCTACATCAAACATAAACTAATTTCCTCTTGTCTACTCTATCTCAGATCCTGATTGGACAGAAGTACACTTTCTCAGTGGACTGGTGGTCATTTGGTGTGCTGGTCTATGAGATGCTGATTGGTCAGTCACCATTTCAAGGTGACAGTGAGGATGAGCTGTTTGAAGCCATCAGGACAGAACCCCCTCACTACCCCCGATGGATCACCAAGGATTCAAAGAGTCTGCTAGAGCTGGTAAATGAGTAGTTGTGTTGAAGGAAATGTCAAAGATATGTTTCTTTTGTTTCTGTTATTTAGTGAATTTCCTCCTGTCTTTCCCTCAGTTGTTTGTGCGAGATCCAAAGCGCAGGTTGGGGGTGGTTGGCAACATCCGAGAGCACTCGTTCTTTAAAAACATCAACTGGACTTTACTGGAGAAGAGACAAGTGGACCCGCCGTTCAAGCCCAAAGTGGTATGAGAGTGTGATTTATGGGCTTGCTGAAGGGTTTAATAATATTTGAACTTAATTTATCTCACATTGGAGAAATTTACCTCTGCATTTAACCCATCCCCTTGGGGAGCAGTGGTCTGCCATCTTGGGACACCTGGGGAGCAGTGTGGGGTCCCAGTGTGGCAGTATGTGGGAGTGGGGCTTGAACTCAGAAACTTTGGATTCTAAGCTTCATGCCCACTCCACTTATTGCTGTGTATATTATAGCTGATAAAGCAGAAATTTCACTTCCTGGGAAATTAAGATAGCACAATAAAAGCACACAAAAAATTCCCAAATAGTTAGATCACAGCCTATGCAGCCTTGAGCAGACTGATGATTTGGCTGTTTTCCAGCTGACAGTCAGTGTTGTGCCATATACAAGCATGTAACTGGAAAGTTTTGTGGTAGGAAAATGTGGGCATTTAGTTAGTGTAAATGCTTTATGGATTACCGGAGCCTGTTAAGCACAAAGACGGTCATATTTTATTTTTAAAGCTATTCCTGTACCACAGTCTCCTCTTTAGATGAAAATGTATCTCTTGTTTAAAAATTAAGCCCCCAGTTTTAAAGCGAGAGACTCGGAATCCAAGCTTCTTGAGACCCAGTCTAAAGCGTCCACAGTCGGTGATTTGGTAACCCATGTTACCTGCTGATGCTGGTTTGTTTTTATGAAATAGAAAAAACTTCTGCACCCACCAGCCCAGCATGCTACCCTCTGTTAAAAGGCTTTATGGAGATGCTGATTTCAATTCCAGAAAGACTTGGCATCTACCCATACCGCCAAAAGCACCAATAACTGCTTTATTGACCTTAGTATCACAGCTGTAGAGAATCTGTGCAGCATTGTGAAGAGGAAGATAAGAAACATCAGAATGAAGGCTAGAATTAAAGTAATCTAGACTCCCTTGAAACCTTAGAAGAGCCACAGGCACTCACCTAGACTTTGCTGTAATAAGTAATTTATTGGTTCATGTTATTCTGTTGGATCTTTGAGACACTTCAAACGCATCACTAAACAGTAACTCATTGAATCGAAGTGTCAAAAGAAATAGCTTCCTGAATATTTTGATTTTGTCCTTGTTGCTGTTCATTTTAAAATTGACGTTTTATTTCTTTTTCTAACAGAAATCTCCAAGTGACTACAGCAACTTTGATCGGGAGTTCCTCGGTGAGAAAGTTCGCCTGACCTACGGTGATAAAAAGCTGCTTGCAACTATGGACCAAAGTGCATTTAGGGGCTTTTCCTTTGTCAACCCCAAACTGGAAGAAATGATGAGAAAATAAAAAAAGAATTAAAGTTCTCACTCGGGACACAGAAATAGACTTATTTTATTCCGTTTATCTTCATGTGGTGTTTGGGCAACTGACTTTGAGCCTGGTTGTAACTTTTATGGTTCCTCGGATAGAGGGGCAGAAGAATAGATGGAAAAGTGTACGATCTTACCTCAGCCGTCTAAATGCACAGGTTTCAAACAGCATAAAGGTTCAGATAACTAAGGGAGGTTCTTAAACCAGTCTCACTTTTTATACTAAGGGGTATAAATCAAATATACAATGTACTGTATCAAAGCTGTAATTCACAGGCACAAGGGTAACACTTTTTTTTATAAACAATAACATTACTTTGCACATGCAAACTGATAGAGTTGATGGTACTTGGAGCACTCACTCTAGGCTGCACTTTTTGCACCTTTTGCTACCATATAAACATTTTTTAAAAGGTTTTTGAGTAAAGATGCTTTATTCTATGCAAAATTGTGCTGAATGATAAACACTCAGCTGGTTCATCCAATGCAGAGAGAAGTCTATGCACAGATGGTTTAAATCTGTTCTGAGATTAACTATATATACTATGAAAAAAAATTACTGGAAATGCTTTCCTCAGTGTCATTCATTGCCTTTTTTTTCCAATCAGACATCCAGTCTGAATTAAAAACAAAAGTGTAAATATCACACAGTTTATTAAGAAAAAGGATAAAGGAGGCTCAGTCTGCAAAAAGTTGTTGCCTGTTAAATGTTGCGACTGTACATCTGTATGTAATGAAGGATTTTATTTTATAAGGGAAGTGGCATTTCTATCAAGGAACAGTTCATTAATGTTACAATATTTAAATGTCATTATCTAATAAGAACATAATACAACTTTGTATGAAATAATCAGCATGTATTTGTTTATAACTGTTTAGTGGAGTTCGTTTTTTAACGTCTTCATCTTTTCTTAATGATTCTAAATAAATATACCTGTAAACCTGTTTCCTTCATATTCTTTGTGTTTCTCTGGATTTCCTCTAAGGGTGGTTGAGGCAGTGTGCAAAGTTTACATTTAAATCTCTCCTGAAATTGTGTTGGACATGTAAATCTATCTTAAGAAAATTGTGAACTAAAGAGTATGAGAAATGTATGCATTATAGAGATTGAACTATAATTGAGTAAATTCTGCTTTCCTGTGCATGTTCCTCTTGAGTTCAAAGGTCGACTTTTACATCATCAACTTATTGCATGGTGGCTCCTCTAACTGGCTAAAGGAGAGGATGTTTTTATTTGTTACTTCAACAGGAAATAATGTTTCTACTGTGGTTAGCAGCCTAGTTGACTTTGTCTACAGTGGCTCTCAGGTTTCCAAGATATTATTCTATAAAATTTCAATTAGGACAGTGCACATCACTCAATGTGTCTGCAAATGCTTCAATATAAATATACCAGTTAGCACCAGTGCTACATTTCATCTGTTGTCCTAAGGCAGTTACAAACGTTTAATACGTACAGCTCTGAAGGAAAACGGTCACAATACAAGTCAAAAAACTATTAGGAATATAGGATTTTTTTGTTGTTGTTAGAATAGCCCAGAATTATAAATAATCTAGGATTGTGGTAAGTTTTCAAGCTAATCTGAATAACTTTGAAAGTTGAGTAGTGTCCACTTTTTCAAATCTGGTCACTGTTCTTTTCCCACACATATACCAAAGCACATGTTGTAGGTTTGACTGTTTACATCCTGAATCCTAAAAAAAATAAATAAAATTTATTAAACTAATGTGGTCAAACCTACAACATTGGAACATCCTAATTAGAATATTGTGAAAATGATTTGACTTTTTAATTTTGGAAAGTAAAACTCCTATTTCACATAGATTCATTACACTTTGAATGGGATAGAATAGAAAATCCCTTTATTGTCCCACAATGTGAAAAAATGGTCACACAAATATGGACCTTAGAAAAATGAATAAGAATAACATAATTGAAAAGTTAAAACATCAACAATAAAATATTGTACTGTAAAGAGTTCTAACAATATAAAAACTATGCACCGGAGAATAAATGACCAATATACAGCTATGGACATTGTTACAGTAATGGATATTTGAAAATTTCAACATCAGAGATGTGCAAAATTATTAAAAAATGTAATATTAACAGACTAAGATAGAAACTGCAAAATGAGCCTGAATTTAACAATTTATTGAGGTTGTTGGGAACAGTGATGGTTATAGAGTCTTACAGCTGCTGGGACGAAAGATCTGTGATAACGCTGCCTGGTGCATTTAAGGTGCAGCAGACTGTCACTGAAGGAGCTCTCCAGTTCTGCAGCTTCATGCACAGCTTCATGCATGGGGTGGTAGACATTATCCAACAGAGATGTTAATTTAGTTAGAATCCTATTGTTTCCCACCTCCTGCACTGAGTCCAGAGGGCATCCAATCACAGTTGGCCTTCCTGATCCAGCCACTTTCTCTCAGCTACAGTTAAGCCACTGCTCCATCAGACAGCTCCATAGAAGATGGCTGAAGCCACAACAGAGTCATAGAATGTGTTTAGGAGCGCCCCCTGCACTCCAAAAGACATCAGTTTGACCTTAAAATTAAGACCCCAGAATGAAACAATTCATTAATTTATTTCTTTTAATTTTAATGAATGTGACTTAGAGGTGATACAAACTCACACTCGGCATTTCATAACTAAGATGGCTTAAAATGTGTGTTTGTCTCAATGCAGTCAATATTTCTTATCAATATTTTGATGCATTAATTGCTGCATCAGTGTTGCATGGCATGGGGGCAGTCAGCCTCTGGCACTGCTCCCCTGGTTTGATATTTGACATCAATCTTCATGTCAACTGGTCTCTCTCACTGAACACCCCAAGGATTCTCTATTGAGTCAGGCCAAGAGCGTCTATTAACAGCACGGTCATTATAAAATCAGAATCTCTATAAAGTTTGTCCGCAGAAGGAAGCATGTATGCTGTAAACATTTTGCTTTAATCTTTCCTTAAATTCTTGAATTTATTTTACCTAAAATCCTCTTAAAGTGGCAGTTATCTCTTTGCCAGTGAGTCTTTTCCTATACCACTTTTTTCTTCCTTTAACTGTTCTAAGAAGATGCTTGGATATAAAATTCTGCAAAGAAAAGTAAAAAAGGAGTTTATTTAAACATTTTGTTGTGAAGGATGACAATAAATCACTTCTGGAAATATGTCAAGTCATTTTCCTTAAATTAGGTGTTTAACTTAAATGAATGATTACACTCAAAAGGATTTATATGCCATTAATTAACAGTAAGCCATAATATGATTAATACATGAAGAAATAGCTTGAAATAGCTAACTCTGTGTAATAAAGATATATTACATATGAGTTGAATTTATTTAAACTACGTTTCACTATATTCTAATTGTTTGAGATTAACTTATAAAGACTACACCGACACCACTGCCATCTAGTGGTCACAAAGTGAGTTGCTGCGGTGAGCGGAGGAAGAAACGTGTTCGCAGCGCGCTCGCCTCGTGTGTGTGCACAGTCCCCATCCTCTGAGTCTGTACCAGCGGGATCTTACCTATGTTTAACAAAAAACACAACTGTCGTTTCCGAGGCTGCGTTAAAGCATGAACCTCATGTTTCTATTTATCAATATTTCATATTGTCCCTGGAAATGTTTATAGGGTTCAAACTGAAGTACAATGTTATATTTGTTCTAATAAAATGGCATTGCCCATAATAGATTTTTTATTTTTTATTTTTTTTTTACATGACGGGCTTATTTGCAAACATCTGAATCTTATTTGGTGGCTTCGCAAAAACAGCACCTTTTACTTTTGTCGAATATATATTTTAAAAAAAATTAGGAGATAAAACATTCCCTTTTGATTAAATCATTAAAGCTCTTCCATGATCTCTGCAGTTTAAACCACACTTGCTTCAGCACAGCCAGTACTTTTTTCATGGTTATTTCAACCCCAGTGTGTTGAAAATCGTTGCTCTGTGTTTTTTTTTCTTTTCTTTCCCTTTTGTCATATCAGGCGAAGGGTTGGTCTATTGTGAAGGTTTTTCTTTCTTTCAGCAGAAGCCTTTCTACTAATCGAGCGACAAAATGTGTTTCAGCTCCGCGGTTCTATAGGAGCGGCTCTCACAGAGGAGAAGATGCACTTATTTGGTTGAGAAAGCTCGTTTGTAATGATAAATGGATGGACTTTGAGCGCTGCACTCACACTGTCAACGCATATTTCCAGCAGTTTCTCCCGCCCTCTCCTCCAAAAAAAGAAAAAAAAAAAAATCCGACTTGCCTTCCATGTGCAGCGTGTTGTGCGGGGTTATAATAGGTTTTTTTCCTTGATGAGGCGTTATTATTATTTAATTCAAAGTATAAACTCACCCTGCCTTTATAGATCACACAAGCCCTCTGGCTGCATTTATGCACTTGTAAAATCTCACAAAAAAAAAAGAAAAACATAAAGCAACTCCTTCATATTTAACAGCAATCTATCGACTTGTTTATCAGGAAGTGTTTTGGATGGGGAAAAAAACCCAACAGTTATCGAAAGTGGGTCGATCAACCTATATGTATCTAATTTATTTTAGCTGAACCATCAACTAGAAGTCTTGATTCCACCAGGGAATTCAAAGCCCTCTAACGGCCTAAACTGTTTCAGTAAATGAATGTCAGTGGGGGGATATCGGGGTGTTTCTTTTATTTTCAACGCTTATAATTTTCTGTCTTCACTCAGCTTGTCAGTTGTTTTATTGTGTGTGTGAAGATGGAAGTCGGGATGATGATGATGATGAAGCCAGGCTCAGAGGCATATAGGCGGCAGAACATGCGCAGTGGACACTTGTGCCATATTGGAATGAGGTCGTTTAAGAAAAGTGCGTCAAGCTAACGGAAGTAAGGCGACACTACCCGCCACAATAAAAGCCCCGCGCGTTGCCCGAGCGACGGTTGGAGCTGTAGATGTCGAGGAGTAGAAGCTGCACGAGACTCAACTTCGCCGCCATAATGGAAAGAGGTAGGTTGCAAACCGTTTTTGACTCAAGCTGGGCAATGTTTATATTATCTTGATATACAGTGAACTTTTTTTTTGTTCTGTTTGAGATATTAATTTTAATTACCTGTAAAAAAAAAATAAAATAAAATAAAAAACTGGCAGAGGAAGAAAAACAGTTTAAACAGTTAGTTTCTACATAAATATTTATTTGAAGATTAAATAATTGAATATTAGGTCAATGTGAAATCATAATTCAGGAATATTACATATTTTAAACTCCAATCAGGATATGTGATTAGTTATTTCTCACTGGGAGAAAATGGTGAAAAGATCCAAGCAAGGAACTGAACCATTTTCTCCACGGAAGTCAAGAGTGCTACAAATCATATGTGACTGGGTATAAATCAATTTAAGGTTTCTCTTAAAGGATTGTAAGGGTAAAAAAGTGGTTTTGCACATATCCATCAGATTGAAATTTATTTGACTTTTTTCTAAACTAAAACTTTAAAATTTAAGCTTAAGTGTTATTAGAGCTGTCAGTAATTAATACATTTTCACTTTACATGTAAACTCTTGGTCTGTTGAAAATTAAAGATTAAGGTTTGGTATCTTTTTGGTATAAGAGATCATAGTAATTATGTTTTGTTTGTTTAATTATTCAACATCACAGAATAAACTAAGTATAAGAAACTTTAGCAATTCAGCAGTGTTGGAAACAAAAGGACTGTGACATCAGTATATATTGAATAAAATATGATGATCCTTATTTTCATTGCTATTGTTTTCGTTGATGGGGTAGATTGAGATACAAATTCATAATTATGAGATATTTGCCTTTCAACTGAATCTTATTATGACTTTATATTTGGCTTTTTTCATGTGGCAGAAGCGTGCTTCAATTGAAGAGGATGGGCCACTGAAAAAAAAAAAGTTAACTGATTTTTAAATATTATTTCAGGTTGATATGGGGAAAAAAGTCAGAACTCTGACTTTTTTTTCTCAGAATTCTGACTTTAATCTCAGATTTCTGACTTTTTTTCTCGGAATTCTGACTTTGATTTAAGAATTCTGACGTGTTTCACGGAATTCTGACTTTGATCTCAGAATTCTGACTTCTCAGAATTTTGGATCTTAATGTAGATAGGCACCATTAAGGAAGAAATGTGGGAGCACTCAGCTTCACTGACGAAGATCTGAGTTGTTTGAGAGGGTCAGTAACACATTAGTGGAAAAGGATGCAATTAGGCAACTTTTTACGTGCCCGAGGGGTCCCCGGTGATGCTATTTCATTAATGGAAGAGCAGAAGGTAATTAAATCAAGAGAGCTAGTTTAGTCTCTAAAACAGACATGGCTGCGGCTAGATGCTAACATGTCAGCTGTCGGAATTCAGTCAGAATTTTGAGAAAAAAGTTTTTTTTTTTTCTCTCATATTATACTAAAATAAAAGTTACATATCAGTTAACTTTTTTTTTTTTCAGTGGCCCTCTTCCGTAGGCTTCCATAGTTTTTAAACCAAACCTCTGCTAGGTGTTTAAGACGGCCTGCCACTCACAAGATGGCGGCGAAACGACGTATTGTTTCCACGGGGGCTACTTGGCCAAGCTCTACAGCGCTAGCTATGCGAGCCTATTATTTTGAAAGGTTTCGCCGGCAGTCCGTTTTTTTTTCATTAACGCTGGATTAACGCTGCTGCGAGAGCGAGCAGGCGAAGAGAAACGGCATCTAAAAAAGCGACTTGGAAAAACTACTTATCGGTAAGGGGATAATTTGGCGACTAAATATTCACGTACTCTGTGTTGTTTTTCACGTATTATTAACGGTGTTTTTTACAGTGGGGGCGCCTTCGCCTTTTTTCCCGTCTCTCAAAAAGATGAGTCGGCTTCGGTCGAGTGTAAGCGCCCTTATTGCTCACCCAGCTTTGCTCCTATATATCGCTCCAGCAGCCGTGACGTTCAGTAACTTGACTCGGACACAGTCGGTCCCAGCATGCGTCCAAAGAGTCCCGCACGGCCCTGGCAGTTTTCGGGACGGGGGGCTGTTTTTTATCGTTGTCATGTTTTTTTTTTTTTTTTTCTGCTCAGTGTGAAAGTTGGACCGTCAGCGCAGTGTTGGTCTGTCTGCAAAAAAAAAAATATATATATATATATATATATCTTGGCCCCATTTGTCTGTATTTTTCAACGCATTAACCGTTGCAACCATAAAGCAGTTTAAAGACTGCGTGGAATTTTCCACTTATTTTTGCCTCGGACACTAAAATATATTTCTAACGTCGAAGTCTTACATAATGAAGGTTGCACGACCTTATCCGATTTGTTTTCTTTTCCCCGAGACGGTGGCTTAAAAAAAAATAAAATAAAAAAAGACACATAAACTAAACGCGGGTTTTTAGAAGCCAGTAAGATCTAAACTGTTGACATTTTGTAAATTGACTCAATACAAGCGATTATTCATGTGGCCTCTTAACTTCCCTATTGTGCAACTTGAGTGATCCGCTGGCAGCGCGCTGCTCAGACCCACAGCAGCTTCTCTGCAAAGTGCATCCAGCCTGTTATTAGATAGAAAATAGCAAATAATGCTGTTTTCTTTGTTTGTTTTCATGTGGTCGTTTGGGTTAAAGGATCATGGACTGATACTGTGTCTGAATATGCAAACTTATGGCGATTAGAAGCACCAGTAGGTTCATATCATGTTTTTGGGGGAAGTTGAGCTTATTAAAAATGTTCATATGAGGTGATATCAACACTTCAGGGCGCCTGCTTTATGTTTCATATAGTTTATCAGCTATTTTAGTAAATTGAGTTTTACAAAAAAAAAAAAACATGTATTTATTAAGTGAAACATCTTTACATATTAAAGTGTAGGTAATGTTTTAATTACGATTATAAAAAATATAATAATTATAGAAAAAAAAGTAAACAAAATGAATTAAAACCAGGGGCGGAGCTAGATGGGGGCCCAGGGCTGGCCATGTGGCCACCCCTACCATTTTTTTTCCTCTAATACAGACGGTAGCAGCAGTAATACTCTAAAGGGTAATGTTCAAACTTATTAAATATTTAAATTTTTCATATATTAACTTGACAACAGAAACACTGTGGTTAATGATGCACATCAATATACAAACATTAAAGATGATACATAAAGAATTCATGCTCTTTTCAGAACTAAATTTTCAATTATTTGGGGTAAAGATAAAATGATGTGCGTCTGTAGGCCTTCAGTGAAATCATAGATAAATAAATACTATAATAATAACTTAAAAAATCATTTAATGTGGATGTTTGCCCCAGAACTCAAACCTGAAAGAATTTTGTCCACTATACCTTTTATTTACACAGCATAGATGTTTAAATATATCTGTTTATTTGTTAGCCAACACTGCAGGGGAGTATAGGTTGTCTTTATTTAGAAAATATGGATGTTGTGCTTGTTCCTGTTGAAACAGTGTAGATTGACCCTGAGGTTCTGTTGCCTTTGACTGGCCACCGCTATTAGGATTTTCTGGCTACGCCTCTGTTTAAAACTACAGCAGCATCAATCAGTAAGATATTGTAGTTGGAACAACTTTTTTTTTCCTTTCAGTGTTTCTGATTAGTGATGGCATGTCAATGAATTTTTTTTCACATTTAATAAACGCATTATATCTCCAAATGTCTTTGGTACATTTTAATCTGAATTCCTTAAAAGCTATTTTGTGAAATAAACAAGAGAAAAGTGCTCTGAACTATTACCTCCAATTTAATTTATTTTAATCTGTTTTAGACTATAGGAAAAACAAACAACATGGAAGGTCACAAGTTGTAGAAAACTGGATTTGCCAAGAAAAATATTCTCCTGTTAGTAAAAAAAATCATATTTCCAGAAATACAATCCCTTTTTTTTTTATTTGTCTGCTGTAGTTCTTATGGTGTTATCATTTTTAATGAAAAAGTAAAAAACACATTTTTACCCTTTATTTGCAAATACAAACCTTTTCAAAAGTATAACATCGTTTTGCCTCTCTTTAAAAGTTGAAAAGCAACAATTATATATTCTTCGGCTAAATAATAAGGCATTTCAGCTAAATTAAAGCATTTGTATCTGGTATTTTAATACTGCTGCATGTAGTTATGCAAACACTAGATGCGCACCTTCCCAATTTAGCCTTACCTGGAACTGCTCTTTATAGAACAAAATACAGTGAAATTGTTTGGTTAATTAGTCAGGCTAACTGCTAAGCATTCAGTTGCTTAGCAGAAAAAGCTTAACTCTCAACATAAATCAGCTTCTTCTTAAAAACACGGATGTGTCTTCTTTAGTTTCCACACCATATAGAACTGGCAAACAAAGAAATTGGGCTTTCCATTAAGCAAGGTTAAAGTCTCTGTTGGGCCAGTATTTAGTAACAGGTGGGGGAGGGGAGCACGGCATTACTTGTTGCTCTTTAGGATGAAACGAAGGCAAAAAAATCTGAGGCTATTCTAGAGTTGTTATGATGGTAAAATTTGATGTTGTTAGAATTTAAAACGTTGTGTTGGACCTTAGTACTGCTTTTCTAATCTATTTGGTCACATGCTGGACTATTGAGAAAAACACTGAACTGATGCAAAAGCACAACATCTCTGGTCATATGACAGTTTTTATATCAAAGTCAAAAACAAAACATCTCTCTCTTAGGTCATCACTGCTGCAGGATCTGAGAAATGTGTTTTTTTTTTTTACTAAGGAAAGATTTCTGAAGGTGCTGAACTCAGAGAAGATCATTTTCCTTTTTTTACTCTGAGGATGTATTTTTCATCCAGGAGCTGTTGTTTCTGAAATTATAGCAGCATGCCTCTTGTTTCTATGCAACAACACAAAAGCCGACAAGAACTGTGACTCTGCTGAAGGGATCTTTCTGCGGTGGGGGATTAACCTTGGCACCATTGCAGCCAATACTTTCCTGTCAGTTTAAGTCAAACTTTCTATTCTTTTGCAAAGCTTTTAGTAATGAATTGCTAACAGTGGAACATTTGCTTGCAGCCTTTTTTTTTTTTTTTTTAAAGCTTTCTCTCTGGAGCTCAAATATAATATAGAATGCTCCTTTCATGTCTCAAATTGACCTCTTAGGGGTTTACTTCTCCCTATAATGCTTTCAAGCTATTTAAAAAAAAAATTAAAAAAAAAAAATCTCGAAAGTTGGCTTTCTCACTGAACATTTTTGACAAATGGAGCACCATGTTCTGGCCAAATCCTACTCTGGTCATGTAACAGACTGCTACCAAAACATCTCTGGCAGTGCAGGGACTCTCCTTCCCTTAGCTCCTCACTGTCTCCCCTCCTGCACTGCTGACAGAAAGCTGTGCATTTTGCTGAAAATTGGTCGATCTTACTGAGTACTTCAAGTTATTGTAAAGAGTTAAGAATATGAAAGCACAACTTCATCTGTGGTGAACTAAATGGTTACAAAGCAGCCTCATTTTCTCCAAGTCTGAATGATTGTCTCTCCACACTCTAATCTCGACAGAACAGGCTGCATCTTAGCCGACGTCGTGCTCTGGCTGATAACAGAAGCAGACTTTTTCTTTTCAGACTGAAGTTTTGTAAAAGTATATTATGTGACGGCACATGGCGTACAATAAAGTATAGCGTATAGTAGCAAGTAAATGAATCCAAATACAAACACTTATTTGTAAAGTAATTATTACTTCTCTGTGTATGATTAAAGACAACAGTTAAAAAAGATACTTTACATTGCAGTGCAAGGGGTTTGTTTCAACAGCAGTTAAAAAAATGTGCAATTTTGATGCCAAACAGCTCAAAGTGATTAGATTCAGTCTTATTTAAAAACGTCTGACTTTATTTTTTTCACAGTAAAACATGACGAGAAAGATAATCTAATCAGAATCATCAGAATCAGATATACTTTAAAGTGCAAAGTCATACTGTCAACTTTTAAAGGGTTGGAAAAACCCATTAGTAAGAGTATGTCTTCATCAAAGTCTGATTACCTCTCAGAACAGTCTGTTTATTTTCCCCCTCCCACACCTGTTGCTGGGCACCACGGGGCAGCTGGCTGAAAGAAATGCGGTGTCATTTTCCGTTGTTTGTAATGGAAAGGAAAAGGTGGATGTTTGGAAATGTTTCAAGTCAAAACAGAAACATAGATGAAGGATGTGGTGTAGAAAGTGAAATTGGGCCACCTTACAGTCGTAACAGGATAAAACTGTTCACTGAAAAAAGTGCAGCGAGTTGCAGGGAGGATCCACCAGAGCAGGACTATTAATCAGTCCTACTTGAATTTAGATTTAGAGAAAAAGCTAAAGATTTAATTAACATAAACACCAAAAAAATAAATAAATATTATAAATAGAATTTGAACCAGTGGCAATTTCTCATTCAGTACTAGGGAGGCTTAACCTCCCCTGTAAATTTCGTAAAATTATTTTTAAAATATGCATTGTGAAACGATATAAATATAGTTTTAAACTGCGTTAATAATGAACTGAAATGTGCCTGATTTCATGAGTATTTTGCACATTAATCAGCTGTTTATTCCGCTATCGGACGCAATCTCCCCTCCTAGAGCAGCAGGACGCTTTTAATGAGAAATCTAGGGCCACAATAAACGTTTAATTAGCAAATCAATTAATCCGTCAATTCTTTTTTTTTTTTTTTATTAATCGATTCATAATCGGATAGTGAAGTGTTGCTTAAAGAAGAGTTTTTTTGAAATTTAACCAGGTGAAACGTTTTTTATCTAAAATGCAAAATGTTTACATATTGTTTTCACAATTTTTCTATAAGTGGTGCTCAAGGTGAGTCGCTCTGTCAGCAAAAGGCATGATTTAGAGTCTATACTCCAGTTAACGATTAATCAATCACTAAATTAGTTGACGATTATTTGCATAAGAGATTAATCTGATTAATTTTTTCAGCCCTGGAGAAATCCCTGGTGAGGTTTCAGCCTCCGTCTGTTGAACTAAGCAATGAAAAAGAAAGAGCTCTGATTGAAAAGCGCTGCAAAATACGTCACCTCCAGTGAGGCTGAACTTAGGGTGTCTATGGAGCAGGGCGCGTCGTGAAGCTGACTGCTTGATGCTGATTGGCAAACATACTTATGAATTTTTGAATGACATTAGCCAGACAGCGAGGAGGTTTTTCTCATAATTAGAGAGGGAAAGAGTTAAAATATTTCAGATTGCTTCACAGAAGCTATTTTACCCTATTCTATTAATGTGTTTTATGTGTTTCAACATTTTTTAATGCAGTATGTGACGTTTGTATTTAATTAACGCCATTGAGCCTCCCCTGTTTCAGAGAGCAGCAGCCGCCTCTGGTTTGAACTTTAAGAATCAATATATTAGATTTTCTTAGCAGTAGTGGCAACAATTCTTTGATTAATATAATCAAATTATAATTTTCTTACATGTGTAATTAATTCAGTTTTTACATGGTATAATGCTGAAAAAATGGTGGTAGTTCCACCAAAGGTTTGCATCATCTGACCATCTCATAGCAGCCTGATATGAGATGCGCTTTTTCTGTTTGAAAACATCAAGAAGTAAATTTAGCCACAGTCTTATTCAATTGTGCATCAGAGGAGAAAATGCTGGTGTTTTAGACTAACTAATGGTGAGATACAGATGCCACCTAGCAGAGGTTATGGAGATGTTCTCTGATGTTTTTGTTCATGTTATCAGATCGTGCTTCCCACTCAGAGACATCTGAGGCCCAAAAAAGCATTTTTCTAAAAAGCTTCATGGCATGTTAAGTGCGGATGAGACTATGATTCGTTAAGTGCTTGGAACGGGGATGTGCTGCGTGGATGTCGGTAGGCTCTGAGCGCCTGTTTGTGTGTGAGTGTGGGTGGGTGTGTGCATTTGGCCCTCTCGTCTTTCGGGTTCAGTTGGGAGTGTCGTTTGGTGTGAGATTTAGGCAGACTGCTGCTAACTGTGGTCCACTCAGACCACTTTACCGAGTGCAAAACAGGGAAGTCGCTTTTCTTCCTGTGTGCCTGTAGAGCCGAGGCTGTGGTGAACTTCTGCAGAATGCTACGGCTCGTGCAGCCTAAAGTGAAAAATCAAACAGGTTTGACTTGAAAACGTAAAGAACTTTATAGGAGTGTTGGTTTATTTAGTTTTTTTCCCTCAGTTGTAGAATTAAACCTTTGAATCCATGCACCAGTGTTTGTAAAGCTCTTTTTGCTGCTCTTTTTAACTCTTTTTCAATCCCCCCTCCCAGCCCCCCAGGACAATGAGAACCTCTGGTTTGTGTGTCTTTGTCAGAGGGAGGGGAGAGAGGACAGAGAAAGTCTGGTGCGGGGTCGTGGGTGAAAGGCGGGCGCTGATCCCGATGGAGCACCGGGGTCGCAGTGGCAGTCCGGCGGTCGGCAGGGGTCGGCCCTCGGCGGCGGCCCCTGTTTTTAATAGAGATGTCAAATGTGACAAAGACGAGGCTGACAGCGCGGCTGAATGGAGCTGAGCTGACGGAGCGGCTCCCCTCGGTGCCAGCTCTCCCATCTTTCGCATTCACGCCACTCTCTCCTGTTGCTTTAACTGATTTCATCTGCTTTTCACAATCATGCGGGGTCAGCTCCATGTGTCAAAGCGATCCACATTCACGTCAGGCCTATGTTTGAGTCTTCATCACCGGTTTCGAGAAGGAAAAACAAAAAAAGCTTACAATTAAGATTTTGCAAAAGATATTCTATTCGCTAGTTGAAGCGACTCCTGCGAGATTAAAATTTGCCAGCCATCTGGGGTGCTACTTAGGTGCTAAGTGCAGGGCCAGAAGAGAAGCTTTTGGAATATTAATGTTCCAACTTCAGATTTGGCAGCGTTGTGTGATAAATGCAGCATTCCTTCATTTAGCATTTTCACAAAGACTGAAACAAGCGCACATTTATCTGGCTTAATGGTTATTAAAGCAGCTGAAATTCTTGTTGTCTTGATCCACTCGGCCCTTCAGGTCCCTCCGGTGGTGTTTATAGTGGGCTCATTTTGAAGAAGTCACACATTTTTTCACACTGAGACATCCTACAAATGAAATGTAGTTTATTAGGATGTTTCTAGATGGGATGGATCAAAATAAGGCCATGCACAGTTGTAAAATCTGGATAAATCTGGTTTGCATTCATATTCATCCTTCTTGACTCTCATGGTTTAAATAAATTCCCATGCTATATAATATCATCAGAAGCCACCCAATTATTAAATCAAGAATATGAGTGTGTAATGTTTAAATACAGCTGTTCTGCTGAGGCCTCAGAGGGGTGGCGGAGAAGTGGAAATATCTCAGGGAGTCTTAGAGTATTCACATTTAGCAGAGAAGCAGCCCAGATGAATTTAAGCCAGAAATTATTCATATCTCTGGCACATTAGAATTTTTTTTTCATTAATTTCAGAAGTTTGTTTCTGATGGGAAAGAAGACAGGGATATTTTAGAATAATGATAAAATTATCCTCTTTTTATTTTTATTTTATTAAAAGTTAACTTGTCAAATTTTACTAATATTGTCAATGGAAAGCTCCAAATCACTACCACCCTAATCTCTAGCTTCTCTGTAAGATTCAGGTTTGATCTCTGGCTGCTCCCTGGGAATATAACAAGTTAGAAGAAGCTTGCTGTTAGAATCAGGGGTGTCCCAATACAAAGTATTCATGTTCAATACGATACCCATATAGAAGCTTTGAGTATTGGCTAATACCAATATTAACCCAATAGGATATCAGCATGATCATACATATTTTAACACATCATCCAGTGTTTGATGGAATGATAGGACTCAAATAAAGAACAAAGTCAACAACAATAGACCCTAAAACTTTAAAGAGAGGTGGATAGGAGTGGAGTGTTTCTGTCATCACGCTCATATCAGAGATCAGGCTGATGTACTCCGATGCTCATTTTCTGCCTGATTTTATATATTACTGACTGATTTCCAATATAAAACTGGAGCGGAACATTTCTAGTTCAAATGCAAAAGATCATTTTGAAGCTAAGTCTTTCTTTAAGCTAAGTCTTTCTTTAATGATCTGATGATCCTTTAATGAAGGATGAACTGTGGTTCTGGAGAAAGTGGAGAGATCCACAGCTTAGATGGGTGATTCTTTTAGCAGGGAAAATATGTTGGTCAGAGTCTATGGGAAGATGGATGAAGCTAATTGCAGGATAATAATGGAAGTAAACTTCTTAGAGGTTGCAAAAGACTTGAGACTAAAGGAAAAGTTTTATTTTGTTTGTTATTTGTTTTTTTTTTTAGCAGGTTGACAGTCTTAGAAATAAACCCTAAAAGAAAGGCAAATAACTGCACCAAAATGGGCTTCTGCTAAATGCTAACGCAGGGGGCTTAATACAAATGCATGCCACACTTTTCAGATTATCTTGCAAAAAATTCTGTAAACCATGTATGCTTTTCTTTCCATGTCACAACAGCAATCTACTTTCTTGGTCTATTATCTAAATTCTGTTATTCATACTTTATGCAATATTCTGTATGGCTTATTGCATCCAACTGATCCCTGTTGAAAGAGATTTGTTGCACTTTTTGTTTGCAGCTTATCTATCTGAGAAGGGAAAGTGCCATCTCGATATCATATTGTTGAAAAATGACTTCAGATATCTTCTTGTTCAGCAGTACACAGAGTGACACTGTGCAGAAGAGAACATTGAAAAGGCTTAATATCTATCCTTCTCTTTATCAAAAGTTTGGAGCCATTTTGAGTCATTCCCTCACTGTCGCCTGCAAACATCTCTTCTGCACTGATCCTTCTCAGAGCTTCGAGCCTCGGCCTTGAGGGGGACCAGCATGAGCCAGGCGACGCTCGAGTCTGGTAAGAACTTCTCTATGAGCGGCTGGATCACATAAGTCGGACTTGTTGTTAGGAGAGTAAATGTGTGTGTTCCAGATGGAGACGTTGCTCAGGATGGGGCTGACTTTAGCTGGGATGACTACCTGGAGGAGACTGCAGCCGTGGCTGTGCCCCATCACGCCTTCAAACATGTAGGTGAACATTTTCCAAGTTACTGGTGATTGTTTACCATGCTGCTGTCTTAAAGGAATAGTACACCCAAAACAGTTTGGAGCAGTTTGGAACAGTTTGTTTTGGGTGTACTATTCCTTTAAGAATTCAGAGTCAAATTATGCTCTAATATGATGATAGAATTAAATCCATTAAATCTATAATATTCAAGTTTATTTTAACCTTGTTTAATCAAGTGATCCAACTCATGTCTCAGGTGGACCAGGGCCTCCAGACAGGACTGACCCCAGGTATGAAGTTGGAGGTATGTGTCCGCTCAGAGGCCGACAGCCCTTACTGGGTTGCCACTATCATCACCACATGTGGCCAGCTGCTGCTGCTGCGCTACGAAGGCTACCAGGATGACCGACGCGCCGACTTCTGGTGCGACATCATGACGACAGACCTCCACCCATTGGGCTGGAGCCGGCAGCACGGCAAGACCATGAGGCCCCCCGAAGGTGAGTTGTTCACTGACTCTTAAGTCAGTCAGACAAGATAAGTTCTAAAAAAAGATGTCAAAACCCTGAACAAGGGTGTCTGCGGTTGGACAGGAAGCAGGTATCTTCAGATGCGAAACCACTGACTCAGCTAGGGGCTGCCTTATGCTGCATTTGGCTCCAAAATAACAATCAGAAAAAAAAAAAAAAAGTTAATTTGTTTTCAGAATATACAGTCCCATCAGACCAATTTGATTGTCATGTTTTCCCACGGGGATGGTGCATTCAGGGACACCAAAGCACCGCATACTACAGGACTGCTGTCTCCTTTATTTACATGACTTATAGAAAACCTTAATAGATAGATTTCAATGTCGTCCACCAACTTTTGGTAAACAGCTGTGTTAAAAGTGAGAGTAAATTACTTATTTTTCTTATAAGAAGGATTAAAGGATGTTGGCTGAAGGAATATCAGAGTGGAAGGAGCAGAATAGATACATGTGCCACTTCTAGTTTATTTTTCTTTGTTAAATTATAAAAATAAATACTTTGTTAGTTAATCTCCAAATGAAATTGAAATCAATCAAACCCATTTAAAATACATTTCGTTTTTGGGGTTATAATGAGGACATTAGCACTTCATTCAACCTCTAATCAGGTGCGGAACCCCTGGTTTATAATCTTCTGCTTTTAGAAGTTTGGTTTTGAATAAATAAATCACATTTAAAGTAAATAAATATTAAAATAACTGTACATAATAAAAAAATTTTTTTTTCTTGTTACTCGTTATAGTTACAGTAAAGATGGGCCAAAAAAAGGGAGCAGAAAAGAGCGTGTAATCGCTAAAGACCGAACCTAAACATTGTGAACCTTTTGTTTTAGGTGTGCGTGAAAAACATCCAGAGTGGGAGGCTCTGCTACAGAAGGCCTTGGCTGAGGATTGCGGAGCGCCTGCCAGTCTGCTGGAAATGGTAAAGCACACTGGAAAATCCATCTAGAAATAAGTAAAAACTTCTTAAATTAAGTGTATTTAGCCTTAATTTGGAAGGTAAATGAGATAGTTCGCCAATAAAATTAGTATTTTTTTTAACCTTGAAATTAGATAATTAGATAATATGTACTTGAAATAAGAAAATGCAATTGTGTTTTCTTATTTTAAGTGTACATTGTCTTGTTCCATTAGCAAAATGTGTCTTTTTATCTCCTCAACCCAAGAACAAATACACTTATTTTAAGAAAAAATGACTTATCTAGATTTCGATTTTTTCCAGTGCAGGATTTCTGAGCATCTGTCCAACTTTAAACACACAAGATCCTCACAGCCAGGAAGGAAACTTAGCTTCTGTATCTCTGCAATGTTAATGTAGCTTGTGAGATTAAAAATAGAGTTGTTGAAGTTGCAACATTTTTGTCAGACCATAAATGTTAGCTCTATTAAACAACTGCAAAGCTTGGTTGTGGAGAAAAACACCCACCAAGCTGGCAGTTTATAGCCTCCAGTGATTAGAGTAACTGATTTACTCACACAAGCCTTCACATAACATGGTGATGTTTTACTTTCTGTTTTACTTTCTGTCTGACAGCACTTGGTTGAGTTTTTCATATAGTTAATCTGGAAAAAAAGCAACTTTCAGGTCGGGCATGCCTGTTGGGAAATACCTCATCCTGAACTAAATGACTTCATGTCTGCAGTGAAGTCTGGCATGTGCAGCTCACATGCAGTCGGTCACATGTAGGGCTCTCTGAGCATGTGTTTACACCACAGAGGCCATGATGCTGAAAGTTATTTCTCATTGCTGTTAGTTGGCTGTCAGCCACTGAGCTTCAGTTCTGCTGCTTAGCTTCACAGTGCATTCTCTCCTCGCCGAGGCGTGTGTTCACATGTACCCGAGCAAGCGCTCGCTCTGTCCACTTCTCATTGATCGTCTCCCCCGATCCTCAGCCCCAACGCGGCAGAGACCCGCTGGAGCTGCTGACGGCCGGCTGTTACGTGGAGCTGCAGGACGGCACCGACCCGGGGTCGGCCTGGGCCGCCGAGGTGGAGGAGAATGTTGGAGGAAGGCTGAAGCTGCGCCTGCTGGGGACCGAGGGCCTCCCAGACACACCTGCAACCCTCTGGCTCTTTTATCTTCACCCACGCCTACACCCACCCGGCTGGGCCCAGGAGCACGGCTGCACCCTGAGGCCCCCGTCAGGTTAGCGGCTCTGACACCGGTCAACTTCTACGTTTACAGGGAAAACGAATGGATGCGATTAAAATTATAAAAGAAAATAAATATAACGTTTATGGTGTGATTGACAACCATATTCAAAGAAAGTATGTTTGTTTTTCAGTGCTTACAGTGAAATAAATGGGTAGTTACCCAGTAGAGCTTGAGATTAGTTTTCCACCCATGATCAGAGTAATTTTCAGGACTACAGCCTGTAAATACAATCTTGTTTGTATGCAAAATGTAAAAAAAAAAGAACTAATGGCTGTATACAGTATGTCCTGACACAGCTGGTTTCTCCTCTACTGCTGCTACAGCTGAAGGTGTATTGATTTTTAATGCCAGACTTTTTTCTTACTGTAGTTTTTTTTATACCTTCATTGACTCGGCTTATAAAAGCAACAAACAGAAGGTAATTGAAAGTAAAGCTTATCTTAAGGGAGTCAGTGTTAAATGGTTCACTCTAAAAGCCATTTTTCTCATACATAACCAACTGAGGGTTGAACTTTATAAAAGGATAAATGCTGGGGGGTTTTTCTAGGTAATTTAAATAAATAAAGGTGTGATGATGCATAAAATCAATTGTGGGGTTCTTTTTTTGGGTTCTCCAGGAACACTGCGCCTAAGAAACATAGGATCTATTATTATCAAGGACATATTGAGTAAAAATTGAACAAATTAAGGCAGGTTGGCATTAACTGTTATTTTTACAGATTGAGGTTAAAGGTTTTGATAGTTTCCAAATGAATTGGATTCATTTTATTAATTTGGTTAAAAAAGAAAAACCAAATAAACTGAGGAAAAAATTCTTAAATCATTGCTCATTAACATTCACAGGTTTTCCAATTATATGTTGCCTAAATGCAGTGATAACATAAATGTTAAGACTTTTTGTGGATGTTTAAAGCCTAAAGATTCAAACTGGGGTCATGAGATTGCATTTCTTCCACACCTTCTGTTGTTTTCATGGACATAGCCTCCCGAAGCATTTAAGGCCATGCACATGATCATGTTTACCTAATAGATGTTGGCTGTTCCTACAAGTAATCCTGTGTATTAGTCAGGGTAATGATATTAAAAATCAATATCATTTAAATCCTTCTATTCTATATTTACTTTAAATTCTCATGAAACAAACTCTAAATTATAAATAACATGCCTCAGTTGGTCTTTTCTAGCTGCAAACATGGAACAAAAACATGCATAATGTATTCATTACATATGATCTTGTGAATTTCAGATGTATGACTGAAGATGATTGAAATATCGTTTTTTTTTATCAAACAGTAATATTCTAGTACTTTAGTAGTCTTCAGCAGGTGATTTTTCTGTATTTATTTACTTCAGAACTGCTGGCGCTGCGTACTGAGGAAGAGTGGGAGGAAGTGAAACAGAGGATTACCTACCTTCCTCAGGATGAAGCCCTGACGGCAGAGTTTGCTAAGGTAAATCCAGCATCGCTGCACTTTTACAAAATACTTCTGTTTAGGATTACATCAGTGATAATTCCATCATGTCTCTGAAGCAACAACGTCCAAACTGGGTTTGTGAAAACGACCCACTAAGCATGTTTTTTGTTTGTCGTTTTAGGATCAGCCTGCTGTCGCTGATCATTGTTTTAAAGAAGGGATGAAACTAGAAGCTGTTGACCCTGCTGCACCCATCTCCATCAGGCCTGCAACTGTCACCAAGGTAACAGCGTTTCTCATTTCTCATGTGCTGCAATGTTCCTCCTGATGTATGCTGTTTGTTTATACCGATAATATTTGAATATTTATTACCCCAGAGGTCCACAGACTGTTCATTGGATGGTTTAGGGTGAAGAAAAACTGACTGAGAAGGTCTGGACTTTGATGCATTTTCTCATTTGTTTTTCAGGTGTTTGATGAGAAATATTTCCTGGTGACAATGGACGACCTCTGTGGAATAGAGGAGCCGGAAGGGGCAGGACGATCCTTCCTTTGTCACAGAGACAGTCCAGGGATCTTCCCAGCACAGTGGAGTCTAAAGAACGGGCTCCCTCTATGCCCACCACCAGGTTTGCCCTTTCAAATACATCCCTATGTTATCTTTTTCTGACTGTTTTTTAATGCTACCTTCTGTTCTCTTTTAGCTCCGCTCACTTCCCCTGTTGTTTTTGTCTTTCCTCCACTGCAAACAGGTTTCCAGGGTTCCGACTTTGACTGGGCAGACTACCTAAAACAGTGCGAGGCCGAGGCCGCTCCTCAGCACTGCTTCCCAAATGTGAGTCTTTTTCTAAAAACTGGGCATCTTGTGTTGCTCAATGATCTCAAATAAATGAGTTAATGTTTTCTTTCTATCTGCTAAGGCCGGGTTAAACGAGAACTAGAAATTAATTTATGAAAAATTTAATAAAACTCCTCTAAGTCCTGCGGAGCCCAGGGCTGTTTATCATTATGATGAAGTGATGCAGGGATATGATTATATTCAAATTTAAGTAAATATATTTACATTTTGCATATGTTTTGCATAAGGAAGAACTGGATACATGTAAAAGAAAACAGCAGAAAACCAACAGCATGCCTTATTGAAGGTTCAGCTGCAGTTTTAATAGTCGGTATCTAAATCTGGTGTAAATACCTTCACATATGGACGGATCTGATGCAGAGTCTAGAGCTGCCTGTTAGTAATGACAGATTAAACATCGTTCCACTTACTGTTGATGTTTGGTTTATCTACTGCAGAGCTGTAAAGTAACTGGAAAAACATTAGATTTAAAGGCCAGAGAATTTTTTTTTTCTTATAAGAGCCTTATTTTATAATAAAAAAAATAGAAAGGCCAAACCTTTAATTGAATTAGATTTATTCATTGTTAAAAAAAACAAATCTGATACCAAAATTTTCTCTCAATAGTTAAAAAACAAGATCTGTCAATATGAGGAGCGCAGGCGCTAAAGGGTCGCATCACTTTAAGCTTATAACAGGCTTTACGAATGGGCCTGTCAATTACATTAATGTTTTATCTAAATTACATTACTTCTATTGCTTAAGATGATCTGTGACGCTGACTGCATCTTCAGCAGCATTGCGGCAAAGTAGCTCAGGCCATGAATGAACCTGTCCATCCCTGGATTCTTTCTAAAACAGGCCTCCCTTTGTCCTTTGTTTAAGTTAAGGACCAGCCCATCTGCTGCATGCACGGGATGGTGGATCCCCCCCCCCCCAAAACATCAGCCTTTATTAATACTTGAAATAATCAAATAAGTGTGCAGCCACCTTTTGTCAATAGTTTCCTTTAATAAATCATGTAATTATAACTTTCTCAGTTAAAAGAAAAGGTTGTGAAATGTGTATTTTAACCTATTTAAGCATTTAGTCAGTTCATTAACAAATCATTAAATCTGTGATGGACCTCATGGTCTCTTTTGGAAAGCTGCAGACCTTCATTTCACTTAATTACTTCAACCTGGCTTGGGCTTAATGAAAGAGATGAAGCCAGTATGGAATCATCAAGCTTAGTCAAGCTTGGTCAAAGAAGAATTTCTAGATCCGTCCTATTAAATTTGCTGCAATATTTTTTCTTGTTTATTTGTCTTAGATCGTGAAGCAGCAGTACCAGAGGAAATTCCAAATCTGTCCACTTCTGTATACATTTAGCTTGCTTTTGTTTACTCAACAAATGATCAGAAGAATAGGATTTTTATTGCTGCTGGTTTAGGGTAAAGCATCAGCTGTTAAACTCCAATGTTTGTTTTTTATTTTTGTTTATAGGAGCAGTATGAACACAGCTTCAAAGAGGCCATGAAACTAGAGGCCGTCAACCCAGTGTCACCAGAGAACATTCATGTGGCAACTGTCACGAGGGTTAAAGGGCAGTACGTTTGGCTCAGCCTGGAAGGTGAGAGGGGCATGAAAGAAAATGTTCAGTTAGATATTATTTTTTTTCTGTGCTTTTTTTTTGGTTCTGGTCTGACTAGAAAGACAAATAGTTTTTACAGCTGTTGGTTGTATTTATTCTAATTTCTTTTAGTAATAATGGAATCCACTCATAGTGATCACCTTTGTCCAGAGCCAATTTGAATACTATAAGCAGTTGATTACTATATCAGTGAACCACTATAAGCGGAATCCACTGTAATTTTATGAAGCTATAGCAATCGCAACTTTGGTGGAACAAAAAAATAATCAAGAAATTTGAATTCCAAAGAGGCAAGGGGTTACTTTGATTTAATTTACTTTTTTTTTTTCTAAATAGACACTTTATACTGCATGTTGAAACTGAATATTGAAATAAAGAATGATTTAATTTCTCTGTTACTCATTTGCAGTGCTGGGACTCAGGCATTATTAGGTAACGCATTACAGTAACTTTGTTACTGTTGCAATAACTAGCACTGTAACTAATTAGTTTGTAAAAGCAAGTTATGCGTTTGTCATTACTACGCTTTAATTAGATTCGTTATCCGTACTTAATGTGTGT